>NC_084583.2:20775000-20885000 GCF_033978685.3 Nerophis lumbriciformis | reverse complement strand
GGTCAGTCGTTTGTTCCGCACACTTTACCGACGAAAGCTATGCTACGACAGAGATGGCAAAAATGTGTGGATATCCTGCGACACTCAAAGCAGATGCTGACATCAACTCCAAAACTGGACAGATCAGCTTTCAGGAAAAGAGAGCGGATGAGGGTATGTCTACAGAATATATTAATTGATGAAAACTTTATTCATTACTCGCGGTTTTACGTAAATGATTATACATAAACTGTGTTTACCAATAATTTAGCTTAAAAACGTTTATTTTTTTCAATCATTCAAGTAGTCTTGTGTAATGCAGTATTTTGTGTCTATTTAAGTATGGTTAACCTGAGTGCTGAAATCGTGGAAAAATATATGTTCTTAGCGCGCCTGAAATGGGCTGTCTGCACTCTCAAAGTGCATGTTGTTGCCAAATGTATTTCATATGCTGTAAACCTAGTTCATAGTTGTTAGTTTCCTTTAATGCCAAACAAACACATACCAATCGTTGGTTAGAAGGCGATCGCCGAATTCGTCCTCGCTTTCTCCCGTGTCGCTGGCTGTCGTGTCGTTTTCGTCAGGTTTCGCTTGCATACGGTTCAAACCGATATGGCTCAATTGCTTCAGTTTCTTCTTCAATTTTGTTTTCGCTACCTGCCTCCACACTACAACCATCCGTTTCAATACATGCGTAATCTGTTGAATCGCTTAAGCCGCTGAAATCCGAGTCTGAATCCGAGCTAATGTCGCTATAGCTTGCTGTTCTTTCCGCCATGTTTGTTTGTGTTGGCATCACTATGTGACGTCACAGGAAAATGGACGGGTGTTGAGAAACGATGGTTAAAATCAGGCACTTTGAAGTTTTTTTTAGGGATATTGCGTGATGGGTAAAATTTTGAAAAAAAACTTCGAAAAATAAAATAAGTCACTGGGAACTGATTTTTAATGGTTTTAACCATTCTGAAATTGTGATAATGTTCCCGTTTAATGCACCGACAATCCATCAAGCGGTGCGGCTTCATAGCTTACCGAAATCGTACTAAAAACATTTTGACAGATTTTTGAGCGCCATGTGTAATGTTCTATATTCTCAATGGAATATTTCAAGTTTTGGTGTTGTTTAGTGCTATCATATTGCAGCCTACACATATCTCTTATGTGTGACTGCCATCTACTGATCACACTTATTACACCATGTACCAAATAAAATGGCTTCGATGTCAGTAAACAAAACCAGAATTATGTCGTACATTAGGCGCACTTGGCTATAAGGCGCACTGTCGATTTTTGAGAAAATTAAAGGATTTTACAGTACCGTATTTTCCGCACCATAAGGCGCCCTGGGTTATAAGCCGCGCCTTCAATGAACGGCATATTTCAAAACTTTGTCCACCTATAAGCCGCCCCGTGTTGTAAGCCGCATCTAACTGCGCTAAAGGAATGTCAAAAAAACAGTCAAATAGGTCAGTCAAACTTTAATAATATATTAAAACCAGCATGATGTGGGCGCGCATGGAATCGTATATCAACATGGACAGAGCTGCGTGAAAAAAGCCACCCGGCCTCTTCGCGTAAACTTAAACTTACCTTAACCACTCGCTCATCTTTTCTTCATCCATCCCTTCGAGTTAGCTTTTATGATGACGCCGGCTGGAAAGGTCTCTTTTGGCAAGGTCTTCCTTTTGAATATCACCATGGGTGGAAGTTTCTGGCCATTAGCATGGCAAGCTAGAACCACAGTGAAGGATGACTTCTCATTCCCTGTGGTGCAAATATTCACCGTACGTGCTCCCGTTGTATCCACAGTGCGGTTCACAGGAATATCAGTTGCTGTGAAATAGTAATCCGTGTGCGGATGGAGAGATTGCGTCTTTTCATGAACCGGATCCCTGACGTTTAGTAGGAGCCATTTTGTGGTCTTTACAGATGTAAACACACAAAGGAAATGAAACGTACGTAATACCCGCGCGCTTTTTCTTCTTCTACGCGGGCGGGTGGTTGCTTACAGTAGAAAAAGAAGCGCTTCCTGTTCTATGGGGGCGGGTGCTTACCTTGGCGGTTGCTTGCGTAGAAGAAGAAGCACTTCCTGTTCTACCGGGAAAAAAGATGGCGGCTGTTTACCGTAGTTACGAGACCGAAACTTTATGAAAATGAATCTTAATATTTATCCATATATAAAGCGCATCGGGTTATAAGGCGCACTGTCAGCTTTTGAGAAAATTTGTGGTTTTTAGGTGCGCCTTATAGTGCGGAAAATACGGTACTTTTTCTTTACTGTACAAACAGTCAGTCTGATTCATCCGGTGCATTTAAACAGCTGATTCTTGGGAACAATTTTAGATATTAATCAAAATGTACCCATATAAAAAGAATAGTTTTAGATGGATTAATAACATCCTGAAGGTGACTAACATAAAAATGGAGTGTGATTTGAAAAATGGCGACCTAAAAAAAAATCATGCATCGCTGCAAAGAAAAGCATGAGTGTCAAGGTCGCTTAAGTCCTGTGGTGTTTTAATGACTAAAAGATGCTGGTTGTGTGTCCTGAACAAAACTTTCTAGGTGACTCAGTCAATTTAAGGGCAGAGTGGCAAAACGAGAGCGACGATTCAAAAACTGACATGACATCTTTTTTGTGTTTGCCAGGAGGCAAGTGAGGGAATGTGAAACCAAAGAAGAGAAGCGAAAAGCCTTTTGGCTATTACACTAAATGCTGTGCTTGGTGCGAGCCAAACTATTGGCATCATCCAAAAGACCCATTGTGAAGGTTCGGCCTGGTTCCATAGCACATTTTGCTGGATGACATATGGACCTACAAATTATTGCATTTTATTATTTTAAAACCAATTCAACCACTGATGAAATGATAATACATAATAACAATGCAAGTATACCCTTTCAAATGCAATAAACGTCTATTTCTTGTAGATTTTAACATTGTAATTGAAATGTAAACTTTGAAACATCCAAGTTAAATAAAATAAATAGCGTATTTTTCGGAGTATAAGTCGCTCCGGAGTATAAGTCGCACTGGAGTATAAGTCGCATTTTTTGGGGAAATGTATTTGATAAAAGCCAACAGCAAGAATAGACATTTGAAATGCAATTTAAAATTAAAGCTGCAAGCAGCGTTGTTCGGGCCCGCGTATTTGGCAGGTGCTAGTCCTAAGTGTCCCAATACTTTTGTCTACTTTTAGTCTGAAGTGTCCCAAGACTTTTGTCTAGTGTACCTACCTTGTCTGCATTGTGTGGGCACGTTGGTGCTTCCTGCTTTTAAGCAGCCATCTTAAAAAAACAGCACCGCAGGAGCATCAGTGCAGCGGGTCTTTGAAGGGTCATAAAATCAAAACCGGAGCAGGTATCACAACTCTTTCACCAACTTTTAATCAGAAGGGTTCAATCTCTCTCCTGTGTTAGTTTGAAGCCGAAACAACAAACGCGCTCAGAGGAGATAATGTTTGAAGAAAGGTGACGGGTTTTTACAAAAATATTGTGTTGAAGGGGGAATAGCAAACTTCCTGTATATTTTAGCTGGGGGTTGTCAGTTTATGAAATGTAGGTCTAAGTGAGACCTACATAGAGGTTTTTGTTTCATCTCTGTCCGACCTTCCCAGTGGGAGTTACAGGCAGTTTTGTCAGATTTTTCATCCGAGGAGCAGTTTTTTGTGCGTTTTATTAAAAAATTGCTGTAGAGCACAATTTTTAGATTTGGGGTTAGGTTTTTTCATTACATCACAGTTTTAGCCAGTCCTGATGTGTGTGTTCAGTTTGGTGAGTTTTGAAGCATGTTAAGGGGGTCAAATTACAGCTGAAAGAGGCAAAAGTGACTTTTTTTAGTACTTTTTTGTCTTGAAGGGGGAATTGCCAACTTCCTGTTGATTTTAGCCCGAGGATGTACAATTATGAGAACTAGGTCTAAGTCAGACCTACATAGAGGATTTTGTTTCATGTTTTTCCGACCTTCCTAGTGGGAGTTACAGGCAGTCTAGTTTTTTTTTTTTCCTAGGGGGCGCTAGAGCGCAATTTTGAGTTTTGAGGTTTGGTTGTTTGATAAAAAGTTTTGCCGTATATTACTGATGTGTGTGTAAAATTTGGTGAGTTTTGAAGCATGTTAAGGGGGTCAAAGTAGTGCGCAAAGCTGCGGAAGAATAATAATAATAATAATAATAATAATAAAACCTTAGAAATTCAATAGGTCCTTATGTCCCATTGCATAAGGACTCCCTGTGGGAGTCCTTTTGCAATGGGCCATGGCGGGCCCTAATAAATGAAGAATAGTGAACAACAGGCTGAATAAGTGTACGTTATATGAGGCATAAATAACCAACTGGTATGTTAACGTAACATATTATGGTAAGAGTCATTCAAAGAACTATAACATATTAGGGATGTCCCGATCCGATATTTGGATCGGATCGGCTGCCGATATTTGCCAAAAATTGCGTATCGGCAAGGCATGGGAAAATGCCGATCCAGATCCAGTTTTAAAAAAAACTCCGGTCCGTGTTTTCCAACGCACCTATTTAAATAATACATTCCACTTTTCTGCTGCTCCGTAATTTCCGTTCCGCATTTTCCAGCACACCTTCAACACATCCACAATTCTCACGCAGTTGCTTTTAGCTGCTGGCATTACACGACAGGCTCTTCTCACTCTTTCCTGTGTCTCCCTCTCACAGACAGCGAGCGCACCTTCTTACACACGTCACATACTGTCACGTCATACGTCACATACTGTCACGTCATACGTCACATACTGTCACGTCATACGTCACATACGTATACGTCCTCTCCCAGCAGAGAGCGAGGTAGCGGCATGGCTAACGTTAGCTGTGATGCTAGCGCAGCCGCTAAGGTGCGCGCCTGCTCAAACGTCCTCTGCGCACGGCAAATCTATGCCACGCACAAAATCAAATAAAAAAAATAAGCGCATAACAATTTTCGACACACGGACACGACAGAGAAAACAGTTTTCGTCATCATTGTTCAAATATTGTAACGTCTGTCGAGACGCTTATCTCCATTCGGTGCCACACGTCCACACCATCAAAATGCTGAGGCAAAAATTTCCATATCAACACCGTATGAAAAAATTTGTGATTTTTTTAGTTGTGATTTCCTTCTCTGCATGGAAGTTTAAAAGTAGCATATATTAATGCAGTATGAAGAAGAATGTTTTAATGTAGACATGCAAGCCTTGAAAGAACATTTTGAAAATCAAGACTACATTTCCTGCAAATGGGTGCATTTCTACCCTATATTTTAATTTTAGATTTATTCTCATATCAAACTCTTTTGGCTGTCTTTTTGACACTTACATCCGGCGCCCCCCTCCACACCCTGGATTATAAATAATGTAAATAATCCAATGTGATTATCTTGTGTGATGACTGTATTATGATGATAGTATATATCTGTATCATGAATCAATTTAAGTGGACCCCAAGTTGAAAAACTTATTGGGGTGTTACCATTTAGTGGTCAATTGTACGGAATATGTACTTCACTGTGCAACCTACTAATAAAAGTCTCAATCAATCAATCAAAACACACAGAATCATCATACTGCTGTGATTATATGCATCAAGTGTTCATTCAAGGCTAAGGCAAAATATCGAGATATATATCGTGTATCGCAATATGGCCTTAAAATATCGCAATATTAAAAAAAGGCCATATCGCCCAGCCCTAGTTCAATGATGCCATTTCTGTTATGTATAATTTTGTCTATTTTGTGTTTATCCTTGAATAAACAGGTCAGTTTCTTGTTACCAACCATTGTGTATTATTCAAACTCCCCTAATTCAGCTGGCTAGTTGTTATCAAGAGTACTAAAACCCTTTTCAACATGATTCTGACATTCCGTTTTTAAGGCGGTCTGTCGTAACGTTTTTGCTTTCAATTAGACATTATTGTGAGGTTTTGTATTAGTGTTCCTAAAAATATATACAGGTAAAAGCCAGTAAATTAGAATATTTTGAAAAACTTGATTTATTTCAGTAATTGCATTCAAAAGGTGTAACTTGTACATTATATTTATTCATTGCACACAGACTGATGCATTCAAATGTTTATTTCATTTAATTTTGATGATTTGAAGTGGCAACAAATGAAAATCCAAAATTCCGTGTGTCACAAAATTAGAATATTACTTAAGGCTAATACAAAAAAGGGATTTTTAGAAATGTTGGCCAACTGAAAAGTATGAAAATGAAAAATATGAGCATGTACAATACTCAATACTTGGTTGGAGCTCCTTTTGCCTCAATTACTGCGTTAATGCGGCGTGGCATGGAGTCGATGAGTTTCTGGCACTGCTCAGGTGTTATGAGAGCCCAGGTTGCTCTGATAGTGGCCTTCAACTCTTCTGCGTTTTTGGGTCTGGCATTCTGCATCTTCCTTTTCACAATACCCCACAGATTTTCTATGGGGCTAAGGTCAGGGGAGTTGGCGGGCCAATTTAGAACAGAAATACCATGGTCCGTAAACCAGGCACGGGTAGATTTTGCGCTGTGTGCAGGCGCCAAGTCCTGTTGGAACTTGAAATCTCCATCTCCATAAAGCAGGTCAGCAGCAGGAAGCATGAAGTGCTCTAAAACTTGCTGGTAGACTGCTGCGTTGACCCTGGATCTCAGGAAACAGAGTGGACCGACACCAGCAGATGACATGGCACCCCAAACCATCACCCAACCATGCAAATTTTGCATTTCCTTTGGAAATCGAGGTCCCAGAGTCTGGAGGAAGACAGGAGAGGCACAGGATCCACGTTGCCTGAAGTCTAGTGTAAAGTTTCCACCATCAGTGATGGTTTGGGGTGCCATGTCATCTGCTGGTGTCGGTCCACTCTGTTTCCTGAGATCCAGGGTCAACGCAGCCGTCTACCAGCAAGTTTTAGAGCACTTCATGCTTCCTGCTGCTGACCTGCTCTATGGAGATAGAGATTTCAAGTTCCAACAGGACTTGGCGCCTGCACACAGCGCAAAATCTACCCGTGCCTGGTTTACGGACCATGGTATTTCTGTTCTAAATTGGCCCGCCAACTCCCCTGACCTTAGCCCCATAGAAAATCTGTGGGGTATTGTGAAAAGGAAGATGCAGAATGCCAGACCCAAAAATGCAGAAGAGTTGAAGGCCACTATCAGAGCAACCTGGGCTCTCATAACACCTGAGCAGTGCCAGAAACTCATCGACTCCATGCCACGCCGCATTAACGCAGTAATTGAGGCAAAAGGAGCTCCAACCAAGTATTGAGTATTGTACATGCTCATATTTTTCATTTTCATACTTTTCAGTTGGCCAACATTTCTAAAAATCCCTTTTTTGTATTAGCCTTAAGTAATATTCTAATTTTGTGACACACGGAATTTTGGATTTTCATTTGTTGCCACTTCAAATCATCAAAATTAAATGAAATAAACATTTGAATGCATCAGTCTGTGTGCAATGAATAAATATAATGTACAAGTTACACCTTTTGAATGCAATTACTGAAATAAATCAAGTTTTTCAAAATATTCTAATTTACTGGCTTTTACCTGTATATACACCGTACCACAGACACTTTTTTTACTCTAAATTTGGCCCCCCCCAGTCAAAATAATTGCCCAGGCCTGCTGTCGCCTCTCACAAAGAAGTATTTTGTCAGAAACAAAGAAAACATGGCACGATTCTGTGTGAATTGTCCAAGGACATATTAGAAAATGACTGGACAGGAAGCAGACATTCAGTCATTACACACAGGAGCCTTAAATGGAAACTAGGATGATTTTAATCAACATATAAAAAAAGTTCCTTGTGGTGTAGATAATACTGTGTGTATTGGATATGCTTCAACTCTGAACAAATGCATCCCGGAGCAGACTGTGGTTGACCTGTTCTACTGTCCCTCCAAATAAAGGACTAGTCATGTCAAACACTGTATAGACAAAAGTAAGGCTGAAACGACGCGTCGACGTAGTCGACGTCATCGGTTACGTAAATACGTCGACGCCGTTTTTGTGCGTCGGCGCGTCGCATATTTACGTCACTCTACTTTACTGTCATGGCGGAGCGCAAAGCAGACGATGCGAGCGAGGGGAAAAAAGCACGCCAAAAGTCGTCAAAAGTGTGGGAGTATTTCAATAAACGGCCTAATAATGTTGTTGTATGCACACTGTGTCGAGTGGAAATGGCCTATCATAGCAGCACAACGGCTATGATAGGCCATTTGAAAAGAAAACCCCCGACAGCGTTCTTGCCATCACCATCAACAAGTCAATCGTCCGCGTGCGTATACGTTGTCATTATTACACAAAAACATGAATGTGTCATTTGTATCTGCGTTGTAAATTCATAAACTAAAGCACCGTTTCGCTCTGAGAGGCGCGTTTGGCGTGCCTGTTCAGTGTTTACAAAGACGCGCTCCTCTTTAACGCTGTGGAGAGGCGGCGGCGGCGAGCGAGCGGCGAGGCGGGGCGCGCCGGGAGCGACGCCGCAATCGTGCCCAGGTGCGCGATCCGCGCAGTTAGAAGAGAAAAGACTTTGTGTAAAATTAAAAGATTGTAAACCTGGCAAAGCCGTCTGGCGTTCAGTCTGTCGGTCCTGAAAGAACCCCACGGCACAAGACGTGTCACAAACGCTAACGTTAATTAGTTGTGCAAATACCTTTTACAACATTAACAGTTACATATACTATGTACAAACCAACAATTAACTTTCACTTTAATCATACTATCATTGTTGTGTTATTAAGCAAAATAAGCAATACTTTTACTTTTGTTGAAATGTTTACACTGTACACTTTTTTGTATTGGATGTTTAGCTTTATTTTTGCACATTTTAGCAAATAAGCAATACTTTTACTTTTGTTTAAATGTTTACACTTGTTACAGAATATTTCCGTTTTGCACTTTTTTGTATTGGATGTTTATCTTTATTTTTGCACATTTTAAAGCAAAATAAGCAATACTTTTACTTTTGAAATGCTTATACTATTCCAGAATATTAAGATTTGCACCGGATGTTTACTTTTATATTTGCACATTAAAAAGCAAATAAGCTACTTTTAATTTTGTTAAATGTTAAAAGTTTTAAATGTTTACATTGTTACAGAATATTTTGTCATGTTGTTGTCAATGTTGACTGAGTGGCCATACTTTTGTTTTTGTAAATAAAAGCCATGCCTTTTGAAAAAACTGGCCTACATTTATTTTTTCCTCTTCATTTTAAATTAAAAAAAAAATCGGTAAAAGGAAAAATAATCTATAGATTAATCGAAAAAATAATCTATAGATTAACCGATTAATCGAAAAAAATAATCTATAGATTAATCGATAGAAAAATAATCGTTAGCTGCAGCCCTAGACAAAAGTGTTGTGAACTAAAATAATTGTAAACGGCAAACAATATATACTGCCTCCTACTTTTGCATGAGCACGTTCTACGAGATTTTGGGGCATTGAAAGGGTCCATAAAAGGGTTGGAAGCATACATTTGCTCTGTACGATGAAGAATTACGATTTAGGCGCTCTAGCTAAACGCCTAATTGTGTAAGTAATTGAACAAGAGATGTATTTTAAAGACTTTTGTCCATATGGAGGTAGGAGGGGGTATGTGTTATACTTCATTAGGCTCATTTGTAGAGGTTCATTACCTCCATCACCATTTATTCAACCATAACGTTTTGTGACAGCGCTGATGTTTCACTTGACGTTTGGACTATATTGTGCAAATCATCTACTCATCAGTGTTGAGAAAAGCTAATTATATCCACCTCAAGGTCTTTTATTGGCCTTGTCGCAGGTTCCCTGAAATGAACTCAGCTCAGCACTTAGTCTTCCTTATTTACGTCGAGAATCGAGATACCTCGCTTGCACTCTTCTAGTGTGAAAACCAAGGTTGGGGCATACAGTGGGGCAAAAAAGTATTTCGTCAGCCACCGAATGTGCAAGTTCTCCCACTTAAAATGATGACAGAGGTCTGTAATTTTCATCATAGGTACACTTCAACTGTGAGAGACAGAATGTGAAAAAAAATCCAGGAATTCACATTGTAGGAATTTTAAAGAATTTATTTGTAAATTATGGTGGAAAATAAGTATTTGGTCACTTCAAACAAGGAAGATCTCTGGCTCTCACAGACCTGTAACTTCTTCTTTAAGAAGCTCTTCTGTCCTCCACTCGTTACCTGTATTAATTAATAAACCTGTTTGAACTTGTTGTCTGTATAAAAGACACCTGTCCACAGCCTCAAACAGTCAGACTCCAAACTCCACTATGGCCAAGACCAAAGAGCTGTCGAAGGACACCAGGAAAATAATTGTAGACCTGCACCAGACTGTGAAGAGTGAATCTACAAAACATCACTGCTCTCGAGAAGATCTACATGGAGGAATGGGCCAAAATACCAGCTACTGTGTGTGCAAACCTGGTAAAGACCTATAGTAATCGTTTGACCTCTGTTATTGCCAACAAAGGTTATATTACAAAGTATTGAGTAGAATTTTTGTTCTTGACCAAATACCTATTTTCCACCATAATTTACACATAAATTCTTTAAAAATCCTACAATGTGAATTCCTGGATTTTTTTTCCACATTCTGTCTCTCACAGTTGAAGTGTACCTATGATGAAAATTACAGACCTTTGTCATCATTTTAAGTGGGAGAACTTGCACAATTGGTGGCTGACTAAATACTTTTTTGCCCCACTGTATGTCGCTGTCATAAAGTGGACATTGGCCCTGTCTACCGTGTTGGTAGCTGACCATTTCCTCCGCATCCACCCCCTCAATGCCATCTCCACAGCTGCCGCCTATCCCACCTCAACACTGGAAACACACACACGGGATATCAGTTTGCAGGGGAGGGCGGTAGCTCTTTCAGTGCCGTGTCCGGGCTGCGTGCTCGGTGTCTCACATGGTGCAAAACACTTGAGATTCTGTGCATGCACCTCTTCAATCCCACATAGGGGTTGCAACATCTATAGATAGACATTTTAGAATAATATTCACCATTTTACTGTCTGTACCAGATTGCTTTTTGTTGGAAGTTCCTTTCTTATTCCTAATTTAAATGATCAACACACCACGGACATTCAAAAAAAGAAGTCAACAAAGACTGTCAGCCATCCGGAAACTTAAAGGACTATACGTTGCACCTCATCTCCTGTTATTACTTTACCAAAGCATTGTTCAACCCATCCTTCTGTACTGTTCCACATGTTTTTTCACCATGCTTTCTGTAACCAACCGGACCAAACTCACACGCATTACAAACATAGCAGCTAAAATCACACCCAACATTTCAGACATAAACCACAGGTCCATCACCCGACTGGCAAAAACAATAGTCCAGGATATCACTCACCCACTACACCAAAATATCATCCCACTACCATCAGGGCGCAGGTACAGAACAATCAAATTCCAGAGGGCCCGCCTCAGGAAAAGCCTGATCCCTGCAGCTATAGCTGCCCTTAACAGCAGGCCCGGCCGACCTGTCTGACAAGCCTGTAAATGTGTGTTAGTCATGTATGATGTCTTTGTGCTATTTTTGTGTGTGATGTGATGTCAACCTGAAGCCTGACCTGCTGCTGACCTTCTACCGCTCGTCCATCGAGAGCCTGCTGACCTACTGTATTACGGTATGGTACGGCAGCTGCACTGCAGCAGACAGGGAGAGGCTGCAAAGAGTGGTCAAGACGGCTCAGAAGATCGTCGGCCGCCCTCTCCCCTCTCTGACGGACATCTACACCTCCCGCTGCCTCAACAGAGCCAGTGCCATCATCAAGGACAGCACCCACCCTGGCTCTGACCTGTTCCACCTGCTGCCCTCTGGGAAGCGCTACAGGTGCATTAAAACCAAAACAAACAGGCTAAAGAACAGCTTCTTCCCCAGGGCCATAACCATCCTGAACGGACTGCCCCATTGTCCCTCATAACTGCCTTCTCTTCGGTGCAATAACCCATTCCACCAACCACCCTGTTTTTGTTTTGTTTTTTCATGTATATATTCATTTCACACCATATTCATTGCACTTCTACATTTTTTATATTTCTATATATTTGCACATTGTTTTTCTAGCATGCACACATCGCACTGTATGGAATGGCCTCAGTCTCGTTACCTTGCGTAATGACAATAAAGCTGATTCTGATTCTGATAATGTCTAGTGTTTAAATGTACGGCAGTGACAATGAATTTCCCCAAGGGGACCAATAAATCTAATCTAATCTAATCTAAAGGGGAACATTATCACAATTTCAGAAGGGTTAAAACCATTAAAAATCAGTTCCCAGTGGCTTATTTTATTTTTCAAAGTTTTTTTCAAAATTTTACCCATCACGCAATATCCCTAAAAAAAGCTTCAAAGTGCCTGATTTTAACCATCCGTCCATTTTCCTGTGACGTCACATAGTGAAGCCAACACAAACAAACATGGCGGAAAGAACTGCAAGCTATAGCGACATTAGCTCGGATTCAGACTCGGATTTCAGCGGCTTAAGCGATTCAACAGATTACGAATGTATTGAAACGGATGGTTGTAGTGTGGAGGCAGGTAGCGAAAACGAAAATGAAGAAGAAACTGAAGCTATTGAGCCATATCGGTTTGAACCGTATGCAAGCGAAACCGACGAAAACGACACGGGAGAAAGCGAGGACGAATTCGGCGATCGCCTTCTAACCAACGATTGGTATGTGTTTGTTTGGCATTAAAGGAAACTAACAACTATGAACTAGGTTTACAGCATATGAAATACATTTGGCAACAACATGCACTTTGAGAGTGCAGACAGCCCAATTTTCATCAATTAATATATTCTGTAGACATACCCTCATCTGCTCTCTTTTCCTGAAAGCTGATCTGTCCAGTTTTGGAGTTGATGTCAGCAGGCCAGGGAAGCTAGGGTCGATAGCTCGCTCGTCTGCGGGAACAAACTGCCGCCATTGCTTGCCGTGCTACCGAGGTCCTTTGTCCCTGAATTGCTCACACACTCCGGCAGATTCAATGGGGGTCTGGCGGCAGATTTCTTTGACTTTATCGTTGGAAATGCATCTGCTTTGAGTGTCGCAGGATATCCACACATTCTTGCCATCTCTGTCGGAGCATAGCTTTCGTCGGTAAAGTGTGCGGAACAAACGTCCAATTTCTTGCCACTTTGGCATCTTTGGGCCACTGGTGCAACTTGAATCCGTCCCTGTTGGTGTTGTTACACCCTCCGACAACACACCGACGAGGCATGATGTCTCCAAGGTACGGAAAACAGTCGAAAAAAACGGAAAATAACAGAGCTGTTTTGACCCGGTGTTTGAGAAAATGGCGGATTGCTTCCTGATGTGACGTCACAACGAGAGCGAAAATTAGAAAGGCGTTTAATTCGCCAAAATTCACCCATTTAGAGTTCGGAAATCGGTTAAAAAAAATATTATATTATACATAAACACAGTTTATGTATAATCATTTACGTAAAACCGCGAGTAATGAATAAAGTTTTCATCAATTAATATATTCTGTAGACATACCCTCATCCGCTCTCTTTTCCTGAAAGCTGATCTGTCCAGTTTTGGAGTTGATGTCAGCATCTGCTTTGAGTGTCGCAGGATATCCACACATTCTTGCCATCTCTGTCGTAGCATAGCTTTCGTCGGTAAAGTGTGCGGAACAAACGACTGACCATTTTCGTCGGCTTTCCCCACACCCTCGTATTTTGAACAAATTTCGTCCAATTTCTTGCCACTTTGGCATCTTTGGGCCACTGGTGCAACTTGAATCCGTCCCTGTTCGTGTTGTTACACCCTCCGACAACACACCGACGAAAGTGAGAAAATGGTGGATTGCTTCCCGAGAGCGAATAATAGAAAGGCGTTTAATTCGCCAAAATTCACCCATTTAGAGTTCGGAAGTCTTTCTTCTGCAACATCAAGGTATATATTGACGCTTACATAGGTCTGGTGATAATGTTTCCCTTTAAACCAAATTTAACCGGTCATTTTAGTAATACCGTGTAATGCAGGGGTAATAGTCAGACCATAGGGCGCACCGGATTATAAGGCGCACTGCCAATGAGCAGGTCTATTCTGGTCTTTTTTCATACAAAAAGCGCAATAAAGGGGTCATATTATGATTTTTTTCTAAATGTAAAACACTATCTTGTGGTCTACATAACATGTGATGGTGGTTCTTTGATCAAAATGTTGCATAGATTATGTTTTACAGACCATTTTCTAGTAGCTTTCTGAGCGTTTTTTCAGGATGCACCGTTTTGTGGGCGGTCTTATTTACGTGGCGCACCTTGGACAGCGTCTTCTCCCCGTCATCTTTGTTGTAGCGGTGTAGCGTGCAAGGATGGGAGTGGAAGAAGGGTCAAAAGATGGAGCTAACTGTTTTAATGACATTCAGACTTTACTTCAATCAATAACGGAGCAGCATCTCCTCATCCGTGGCTCAATAATGCAACATCAACGCCAGAAATGTGTCCCGTGAAAAACCGTCTGACCGGAACCCTCTAATAACTAAAGTTGCGTGGATGAATTATGTAAACCTACAACGGTTTTTAGCACTTTGATATCTAGTCTACTGACAGATATAAGTAAGAACTTTACACTACTTTATATTAGAAATGGCAACAGTGGAAGATGAATGTCACATAAAAAGAAGAAGCTTATGACTACGGCGTCGTCACGGACTACATTTGCGGACGCGCGCACATTTTCAGGGCTTATGCAGATCCCAAATACACATCAGCAGGTACCAGAAGGTAAGAAAAGTTGGTTTTGCATAATATTGCAAAGCAAAACGGCAGGTAATTTTACGGTCCTTATGTTGTCTGATGGACAGAATTTCTAGGCGCAGTCAAGGCGTTGAGGGGATCTGGTTTGGTGGCTGCAGGATTAGGTCTCTGCTTTTTGCAGATGATGTGGTCCTGATGGCTTCATCTGGCCAGGATCTTCAGCTCTCACTGGATCGGTTCGCAGCCGAGTGTGAAGCGACTGGGATGAGAATCAGCACCTCCAAGTCCGAGTCCATGGTTCTCGCCCGGAAAAGGGTGGAGTGCCATCTCCGGGTTGGGGAGGAGATCTTGCCCCAAGTGGAGGAGTTCAAGTACCTCGGAGTCTTGTTCACGAGTGAGGGAAGAGTGGATCGTGAGATCGACAGGCGGATCGGTGCGGCGTCTTCAGTAATGCGGACGCTGTATCGATCCGTTGTGGTGAAGAAGGAGCTGAGCCGGAAGGCAAAGCTCTCAATTTACCGGTCGATCTACGTTCCCATCCTCACCTATGGTCATGAGCTTTGGGTTATGACCGAAAGGACCAGATCACGGGTACAAGCGGCCGAAATGAGTTTCCTCCGCCGGGTGGCGGGGCTCTCCCTTAGAGATAGGGTGAGAAGCTCTGCCATCCGGGGGAAGCTCAAAGTAAAGCCGCTGCTCCTCCGCATCGAGAGGAGCCAGATGAGGTGGTTCGGGCATCTGGTCAGGATGCCACCCGAACGCCTCCCTAGGGAGGTGTTTAGGGCACGTCCGACCGGTAGGAGGCCGCGGGGAAGACCCAGGACACGTTGGGAAGACTATGTCTCCCGGCTGGCCTGGGAACGCCTCGGGGTCCCACAGGAAGAGCTGGACGAAGTGGCTGGGGAGAGGGAAGTCTGGGCTTCCCTGCTTAGGCTGCTGCCCCCGCGACCCGACCTCGGATAAGCGGAAGAAGATGGATGGATGGATGGATGTTGTCTATCTATCTGTGTTGGCCCTGCGATGAGGTGGCGACTTGCCCAGGGTGTACCCCGCCTTCCGCCCGAATGCAGCTGAGATAGGCTCCAGCACCCACCGCCACCCCAAAAGGGACATGCGGTAGAAAATGGATGGATGGATGGATGGATGGATACACACACCATAATAATACTCGTTTATTTAACTGCACAGTACAACCCATCAAGCGGTGCGGCTTCATAGCTTACCAAAGTCCTACTAAAAACTTTTTGACAGATTTTTGAGCGCTGTGTGTAATGTTCTATATTCTCAAAGGAACATTTAAAGTTTTGGTGTTGTTTACTGCTATCAGATTGCAGTCTACATATATATCTTATGTCTGACTGCCATCTACTGGTCACACTTATCATTACACCATGTACCAAATAAAATTGCTTTGAGGTCAGTAAGCAAAACCAGAATCATGCCGTACATTAGGCGCGCCAGGTTTTAAGGCGCACTGTCGATTTTTCAGAAAATGAAAGGATTTTAAGTGCGCCTTATACAGTGGGGCAAAAAAGTATTTAGTCAGCCACCGAATGTGCAAGTTCTCCCACTTAAAATGATGACAAAGGTCTGTAATTTTCATCATAGGTACACTTCAACTGTGAGAGACAGAAAGTGAAAAAAAATCCAGGAATTCACATTGTAGGAATTTTAAAGAATTTATTTGTAAATTATGGTGGAAAATAAGTATTTGGTCACTTCAAACAAGGAAGATCTCTGGCTCTCACAGACCTGTAACTTCTTCTTTAAGAAGCTCTTCTGTCCTCCACTCGTTACCTGTATTAATTAATAAACCTGTTTGAACTCGTTGTCTGTATAAAAGACACCTGTCCACAGCCTCAAACAGTCAGACTCCAAACTCCACTATGGCCAAGACCAAAGAGCTGTCGAAGGACACCAGGAAAATAATTGTAGACCTGCACCAGACTGTGAAGAGTGAATCTACAAAACATCACTGCTCTCGAGAAGATCTACATGGAGGAATGGGCCAAAATACCAGCTACTGTGTGTGCAAACCTGGTAAAGACCTATAGTAATCGTTTGACCTCTGTTATTGCCAACAAAGGTTATATTACAAAGTATTGAGTAGAATTTTTGTTCTTGACCAAATACCTATTTTCCACCATAATTTACACATAAATTCTTTAAAAATCCTACAATGTGAATTCCTGGATTTTTTTTCCACATTCTGTCTCTCACAGTTGAAGTGTACCTATGATGAAAATTACAGACCTTTGTCATCATTTTAAGTGGGAGAACTTGCACAATTGGTGGCTGACTAAATACTTTTTTGCCCCACTGTAGTCCGAAAAATACAGTAGCTTTTTTTGTGCAAAAGGTGCTTGAAAACAAAAAAAAGCAGTGCAGTCCTGTACAAAATAAACAGACCATAGCAAATATCTACTACTGTATAGAAGACACTGGTTCTCAGGAATATACAAAATAAGAGTAATAGCGTGGAGAAGTCGCCTCCCTCCCACCCGGTGCTTGGCTTTCTTGAAATGTGGCCTCCAAAACAATTTAGTTGAATATCCCTGCCCTACGGTGTGAATCCACCAACAGCTGCTGATTCAATTAGGATTAACGTTTATTTAAGAAAAAAAAGCCCCAAAAAAAAAAAAAAAAAAGCCTCCAAGCCCTTGATTCCCAGAACGTGTGTGTGCCTGCAGCTCTGTGGTGGCTTACAAGCCCAAACACGATCCGAAAAGTGTTAACGTTGTAAAATCTAAAAATCTGTCTCCCGCCACTCATCCGCAACAGGCCGGCAGCTGCAAAAGTCGGTTCCACCATAAAGCCCTTTGTAACATTTCTCACTTGATACGGCTCTCGGCCATTTGCTGAGCACACAAATGTTACCCCCCCCCCCGCCCCCCCCACTCTACCAACTCCCCCTTAAAACACACACAATCAATTTGCCTGGACACACACACACACGTTGTTGCTCCCCTTGGCTGTGACAGGTGCGGTGGCGGAAGTGGGGGTAGGAAGTCGTAAGCTGATCTAGCCATCAACACCCACCCATACCAAGATATCCCCACTACTAACCTTCATCTGCTGAAGGGAAGCATCCAATCTGTCCCACAGATCAATACACCCCAGCCTCAGGATATAAGGCTCTAAAGCTAACTAGAAGCACTTAAGGATAGAGGAGTCTGTATTGATTACCAAGGTTTAATAAGACCCGGTGAGCTAGCGATGCATTTCTGTTGACGAGATAGAAATTGGCGACGCATGCCCGAGTCAACCGGCTATTTAGTCTGGAGCATGTAGCATGGAAGAAGCACGGCCCCTCAGTCTCCTCGGAGCACGGCGTGCCTCTGTGAATCAGCACTAACACGAGTAGATGACCAGAAAAAATGCAAACTGGTTAAACTTTCATGAGTAAAAATACTAGGGGAGTACGATAAGGTTAAAGGATGCCATGACGTATTTGCACCATTATCAATTATTCAGCGTCGTCTTTTCAAACTATTTAATTATGCATAACAAGGGAACCGATGTCAAAACCGGATGACGGGTGAGCTTCCACCTTTAGGGGAAGGTTGGACGACGGAAGCAGAAAAGGGCCTTAGGGCTGATCGGGCCCGTCATTCATGACGAGTCCGCCTCACCCCTCGTGTGATCCGAGATCAAAGGGTTAACTGAAACTCGGTGCTTACATTATTCAACAGCCCGCTCTCCTGGTATCATACACTGGGAGACAGAAAGATGGCGACTCCAGGGAGCGTGACACAGGGGACGAATAGCCGGATTAAGAAAGGAGGTATGACAGAGGAAAGCTGGGAGGCTGAAGAGAAGAAAGATAATAGAATGAGGGTTGGACTTGAGGGATGCGATGGGGCGGGGGAAAAATGCTGAGGCGTGGAAAAAAAAAGAAGAAAAAAAAAGAAACGGAGGCTCAATGAGATGAAAAGAGGTATTGAGAAAAGGGAAGGATGAAAAAGTGGTGAAAGACAAGAGCAGACACAGGTGGGTGAGACGCACAGAGGAGGGCGGATGTCTGTCAGAGCTTGCCTGTTGCCACGGGAGACAAATCGCTAAATATGGGTCGTTTAAGTCTCATTTTCAAATCAAACTCAATAGTCGCCCAAGGAAACAATATGAAATGTTGATTTGTGTCAAAAGAAATGAAATGTACCTACATTTGAAATGGAATACAATTTGAAGTACCACGAGAGTGGACAAACAAGTTGCCTCTATAGTCAAGTTATCATATACCGTATTTTCCGCACTATAAGCCGCGCCTAAAAACCACAAATTTTCTCAAAAGCTGACAGTGCGGCTTATAACCCGGTGCGCCTTATATATGGATTAATATAAATATTTATTTTCATAAAGTTTCGGTCTCGCAACTACGGTAAACAGCCGCCATCTTTTTTCCCCGTAGAAGAGGAAGCGCTTCTTCTTCTATGGTAAGCAACCGCCAAGGTAAGCACCCGCCCCCATAGAAGAGGAAGCGCTTCTTCTTCTACTGTAAGCAACCACCCGCCCGCGTAGAAGAAGAAGAAGCGCGCGGATATTACGTTTCATTTCCTTTGTGAGTTTACATCTGTAAAGACCACAAAATGGCTCCTACTAAGCGACAGGCGTATAACGCAGAATTTAAACTTAAGGCAATATTTAACCAAAGAACTCCAACCGCTCGATATTGGTGTCAACAGGGCATTTAAAGCACGACTGCGAACGGCGTGGGAACAATGGATGACCGAAGGCGAACACACCTTCACATGGGACGGCGTGGCGCAGTGGAAGAGTGGCCGTGCGCGACCCGAGGGTCCCTGGTTCAATCCCCACCTAGTTCCAACCTCGTCATGTCCGTTGTGTCCTGAGCAAGACACTTCACCCTTGCTCCTGATGGGTGCTGGTTAGCGCCTTGCATGGCAGCTCCCTCCATCAGTGTGTGAATGTGTGTGTGAATGGGTAAATGTGGAAGTAGTGTCAAAGCGCTTTGAGTACCGTATTTTCCGCACTATAAGGCGCACCGGATTATTAGCCGCACCTTCAATGAATTACATATTTCATAACTTTGTCCACCAATAAGCCGCCCCGGATTATAAGCCGCGCCTACGCTGCGCTAAAGGGAATGTCAAAAAAACAGTCAGATAGTTCAGTCAAACTTTAATAATATATTGAAAACCAGCGTTCTAACAACTCTGTCCCAAAATGTACGCAAATGTGCAATCACAAACATAGTAAAATTCAAAATGGTGTAGAGCAATAGCAACATAATGTTGCTCGAACGTTAATGTCACAACACACAAAATAAACATAGCGCTCACCTTCTGAAGTTATTCTTCATTCGTAAATCCTTCGAATTCTTCGTCTTCGGTGTCCGAATTGAAAAGTTGCGCAAGCGTGGTATCCAAAATGGCCGGTTCCGTCTCGTCGAAGTCATCGGAGTCAGTGTCGCTGTTGTTCTGTGAATCCTGCCTTCCGGAAAGCTCGGACCACAGTTGTGACCGAAATATCTGCCCAGGCATTTACGATCCACTGGCAAATGTTGGCGTATGTCGTGCGGCGCTGTCTGCCCGTCTTAGTGAAGGTGTGTTCGCCTTCGGAGCTGTGTGAAAAAAGCCACCCGGCCTCTTCGCGTAAACTTCCCTTAACCACTTGCTCATCTTTTCTTCATCCATCCATCCCTTCGAGTTAGCTTTTATGATGACGCCGGCTGGAAAGGTCTCTTTTGGCAAGGTCTTCCTTTTGAATATCACCATGGGTGGAAGTTAGCATGGCAAGCTAGAACCACAGTGAAGGATGACTTCTCATTCCCTGTGGTGCGAATATTCACCGTACGTGCTCCCGTTCCACAGTGCGGTTCACAGGAATATCAGTTGCTGTGAAATACGGTAGTAATCCGTGTGCGGATGGAGAGATTGCGTCTTTTTATGAACCGGATCCTTGTCGCTTAGTAGGAGCCATTTTGTGGTCTTTACAGATGTAAACAGGAAATGAAACGTACGGTGATATCCGCGCGTTTTTTCTTCTTCTTCCGGGGGCGGGTGGTTGCTTACAGTAGAAGAAGAAGCGCTTCCTGTTCTATGGGGGCGGGTGCTTTCCTTGGCGGTTGCTTGCGTAGAAGAAGAAGCGCTTCCTGTTCTACCGGGAAAAAAGATGGCGGCTGTTTACCGAAGTTGCGAGATCGAAACTTTATGAAAATGAATCGTAATAAAGCGCACCGGGTTATAAGGCGCACTGTCAGCTTTTGAGAAAATGTGTGGTTTTTAGGTGCGCCTTATAGTGCGGAAAATACGGTACCTTGAAGGTAGAAAAGTGCTATACAAGTACAACCCATTTATCATTTATTTAAGACAGGGAGACAGCGCCGGACGACATACGCCAACATCTGCCAGTGGATCGTAAATGCCTGGGCGGATATTTCGGTCACAACTGTGGTCCGAGCTTTCCGGAAGGCAGGATTCACAGAACTGCGACGGATCCCGTATTCGCCCAACTTTTTAATTCGGACACCGAAGGAGAAGAATTCGAGGGATTTATGAATGAAGAATAACTTCAGAAAGTGAGCGTTATGTTTATTTTGTGTGTTGTGACATTAACGTTCGAGCAACATTAAGTTATTGATGCTTATTGATTGCACATTTGCACATTACCGTACATTTTGGGAGTGAACAGAGTTGTTAGAACGCTGGTTTTTAATATATTATTAAAGTTTGACTGACCTATCTGACTGTTTTTTTGACATTCCTTTAGCGCAGTTAGATGCGGCTTATAACACGGGGCGGCTTATAGGTGGACAAAGTTTTGAAATATGCCCTTCATTGAAGGCGCGGCTTATAACCCAGGGCGGCTTATGGTGCGGAAAATACGGTATATCCGATTTATGACACTAAAAGACTTCCAAAGTTTGCGACTAAATAGAAGATGACTTTGTGAGAGCCAACATTAATTACTTCTGGAAACATTATGTTCCACAATCGTATATTTTTGAGCCCGAACACAAAGAGAATGAGCAATAAGATTTAGAAGCCGCATTGCTAGGTGCTAAACATACAAACTAACTAGAGATGTCCGATAATGACTTTTTTGCCGATATCCGATATTCCGATATTGTCCAACTCTTAATTACCGATTCCGATATCAAGCGATACCGATATATACAGTCGTGGAATGAACACATTATTATGCCTAATTTTGTTGTGATGCCCCGCTGGATGCATTAAACCAGGGGTGCTCACACTTTTTCTGCAGGCGAGCTACTTTTCAATTGATCAAGTCGTGGGGATCTACCTCATTCATATATATAAAATTTATATTTACTTATTTATGAAATATATGTTTTTGTTAACAAGTTAAAGGTGTTTAATGATAATGCAAGCATGTTTAACACATATAGTTAATATTGTTAATACATTAAAGGTGTTTAATGATAATACAAGTATGTTTAATACATATAGTTAATATTGTTAACAAGTTAAAGGTGTTTAAAGATAAAACAAGCATGTTTAACACATATAGTTAATATTGTTAACAACTTAAAGGTGGTTAAAGATAATACAAGCATGTTTAACACATATAGTTAATATTGTTAACAAGTTTAAGGTGTTTAAAGATAATACAAGCATGTTTAACACATATAGATTCCTTTCTTTCATGAAGACAAGAATATAAGTTGGTGTATTACCTGATTGTGATGACTTGCATTGATTGGAATCAGACAGTGGTGCTGATAACGTCCGCATTTTCGAATGGAGGAGAACAAAAGTCCTCCTTTCTGTCCAATACCACATGAAAGTGGTTGGTTTTTGGCATCTTATTTGTCCAGCTTCCGTACTCCTTTGTATACACTTTACAAGAAATACATTGTCGGCAAACTCCGTAGCTTGCTAGCTTGTGCACGCCAGCTTTCTGAGACTCTTATTTTGGTAGCGCAGGCAGGATGAAGCAGAGCTTTTATTGTGCAACTGTGCAGTCGGTCTTTGGAGTTTTGACGACAGGTACGGCGCCAGAGTCTGTTGAAATAAAGTGTTTCTCGCCTTCCAGTTGGTAATTTTAATGAGCTGGCAGCAGCCAGCGTCATCTCAGAAGACCCTCGGGTGCCGTGAATGTCAATCAAGTGACGAAAGTGACGTCATAGTGAAGATTTATGATCGCTCATTTTTAGGACTATTTTTTTAATGCCTGGCTGGTGATCGACTGACACACCCTCTGAGATCGACCGGTAGATCGCGATCGACGTAATGAGCACCCCTGCATTAAACAATGTAACAAGGTCTTTCAAAATAAATCAACTCAAGTTATGGGAAAAAATGCCAACATGGCACTGCCATATTTATTATTGAAGTCACAAAGTGCATTATTTTTTTTAACATGTCTCAAAACACAGCTTGGAATTTGGGACATGGAGAGCATGAGGAGGTTGAGGTGTGGGGGGTTTGGGGGGGGTGTATATTGTAGTGTCCCAGAAGAGTTAGTGCTGCAAGGGGTTCTGGGTATTTGTTCTGTTGTGTTTATGTTGTGTTACGGTGCGGATGTTCTCCCGAAATATGTTTGTCATTCTTGTTTGGTGTGGGTTCACAGTGTGGCGCATATTTGTAACAGTGTTAAAGTTGTTTATACGGCCACCCTCAGTGTCACTCGTGTGTGTGAAAAGCCGTAGATATTATGTGATTGGGCCGGCACGCAAAGGCAGTGCCTTTAAGGTTTATTGGCGCTCTGTACTTCTCCCTACGTCCGTGTACACAGCAGCCTTTTAAAAAGTTATACATTTTACTTTTTTAAACAGATACCGATCATTTACGATATTACATTTTAAAGCATTTATCGGCCGATAATATCGGCAGTCCGATTTTATCGGACATTCCTAAAACTAACCATATAAACCATAAAAAAACAAACCCTTACTGTAAAATATATATATATATATATATATATATATATATATATATATATATATATAGATAATAAAATAAATATTTATATAGCTAGAATTCACTGAAAGTCAAGTATTTCATATATATATATATATATATATATATATATATATATATATATATATATATATATATATATATATGTCTTAATAAGGTTATCCAAAAAATAGTGCTCGATACCGTAGTAGAGCGCAATATATGTATGTGTGGGAAAAAAAATCACAAGACTATTTCATCTCTACAGGCCTGTTTCATGAGGGGGGGTACCCTCAATCATCAGGAGATTTTAATGGGAGCATTCACATACCATGGTTTGTATAGGGCACAGAGTGGGTGGGTACAGGCTGGCGTAGGGGCGTGGTGATTGGCTCATGTGTTACCTAGGAGGTGTTTCCGTCTGTGGCGGCATGCTGTTACAATTTCGCTGCGCTTGTTGAGGGATGACAGGTCTGGACGGTAAATAATAAACAGTTTCTCTTTCAAGCATAGGTTGCATCTTTTATTACCACTATTGTAAGGTGTGCTGGATGCAAGAATTTGCCATGTTATTGAATATTCAACATTATTGTCTTTGAGGTCCCAAATGTGTTTGCTGAGTTCTGTGGTATTCCGCAGGTTTTGGTTCCTGAAAGAAGCCTTGTGATTGTTCCATCTGGTTTTGAATTCTCCCTCGGTTAATCCTACATATGTGTCGGATGTGTTAATGTCCTTGCGTGTTACCTTAGATTGGTAGACAACTGATGTTTGTAAGCACCCCCCGTTGAGAGGGCAATCAGGTTTCTTTCGACAGTTACAGCCTTTGTTGGTTTTGGAGTCGCTCTGTCCGGGGGCCGACGGCTCATTTGCAATTGTTTTGTTGTGGTTTGAGATGATTTGTCGTATATTGTTCATACAGCTGTAGCTCAATTTAATGTTGTTCTTGTTGAATACTTTTCTTAGGGTGTTGTCTTTGGGAAAGTGTTTGTCAATCAGATTGAGGAATTTGTGTCCAATGTTCGTTGAGACGTTTTTGCTGTATGGGGGGTTGTACCAGATGATGTCGTTTCGTTTTCTGTTCTTTTTTGGCTGGTTTCCTGGCGTGGGTTCATAGGTGAGGGTGAAATTGTATCCGCTTTCATCAAGGGCTTTTTGGTACGGGGGGGTTGCTTGGTCAAATTCAGCTTTGCTAGATGACAGCATCGATAGCCTTTTATTGATTCCGGTAGGTATTCTTTTCATGGTGGTGGGTGGGTGGTTGCTGTCATGGTGCACGTATTGGAGTGTTGTGTTGGGTTTCGTGAATGGTTGGTAGATGTTATTTCTCAGGTTGAAAGTGACGTCAAGGAAGTTGACGGTTTGCTTGTTGGCTTCAATCGTGGTCCGTAGGCCGTTCTCTTTGAAAATTTGGCATATATATATATATATATATATATATATGAAATACTTGACTTGGTGAATTCTAGCTGTAAATATACTCCTCCCCTCTTAGCCCCGCCCCCAACCACGCCCCCGACCCACCCCAACCACACCCCCCACCTCCCGAAATCGGAGGTCTCAAGGTTGGCAAGTATGATGTTTGTTGTGTTTCTGCAGCTGTGCATTAGTGCTGTGATGTCATCAGGTGCAGAGGGGCGCTCGTTTTATACAACCAGATGTCCGTAGTGCGAATGCAGCCAAGATGAATGAAACAAGATTTTACGTGACAATTAATCAATTGAGTCGCCTTCCATCCATAATAACAATGTTTGGATCCTCTTGATAAACCACATGACAGTTATTAGTCTTATCAGACAGGTTTTATTGGCTTTGGACGCCTATAAACCGGACACAGGAAAACACCAGATGAGAAAAACATCTATCAGATGAACACAGAATTGATAGTGGCCATGTTTTTGGAAGGCCACTGCTCAGTGAGCCGGCTCCTTTGTTCATTAATTGATTGGCCACCCCTGCTGGGCCTCAGTAACTAGGTTAACACAGACCCACGGACGGGGGGGGGGGATTGGCTCCCTCTGTGAAAGGCAAAGGATTGAAAGACAGATATACGACGCCAAGACGGCAATGCCGAGTGTTAATATAACTAATGGAGTGAGTGTGAGGGTAACTTTATTGAGCTGGCCTTGATCTAATTAGATGCAAGCAGCTGATGAGAGCAAAGACGGACAGGAGAAAAGGTTGGATTCCATCATGCAGGGATGATGTCACCAGTGAATCAAGTGAAGGGCGAGGCTGCAGAAAGGTGGAGTGACGGCTGGGAGACTGAGGGACCGGGAGACGTTTATTACCCAGCTGTCAAGGACGGGGCTCCGTCTTGCTGTCGGACGGACAAGAACTTTTAATATGCTCATGGCCACCTCCCCCTTGTGTTTTACAGAAAAAGTGGAGAGATTTTGTCAGACAATGGGAGAGATGGTGAAAGACAACAAGTGTGTTGTGAATGCTGTGCTAGAACTTAAAATGAGGAGTTACGGAAAAACTATGCAATGAGTTTGCACACATATTTGTGAAGGAGTAGCAAAGACAACCCATTCAGGCTTGGTGAGGTTCTAGACCAGGGGTCGGCAACCCGCGGCTCTATTTAGCGCCGCCCTAGTGGCTCTCTGGAGCTTTTTAAAAAATGTATGAAAAATGGAAAAAGATGAGGGGGGAAAAATATATTTTTTGTTTTAATATGGTTTCTATAGGAGGACAAACATAACACAAACCTCCCTAATTGTTATAAAGCACACTGTTTGTATAGGCGAGGGCGGACCTACGTCACTTCCGCCTGCCAATCCCCTAGCAACCGGTCGCCATATTGAATTCGTTGAAAACAAACCAGCTCACAGCGAACACAGCATTGACAGAAAAGGCATTTAACGAGGTTTCACGGTATTTTAAACTGTTCTAAATGGCGTATGATTATGTAAATAGTCTTTCCAGTGAGGCTAGGTTAAGATACGAGTTAAAATGTTCTGTAGTTGGATTAAACGACCGCCCTTAACGCCTTCCAGCAGATGCGTGGACTGATAATCCTACACAATGGCCGGACATGGAATTTGGAAATCTTTATGTCTACCTCACAAGCGCAACAGGTCGGTTGTTAGCTTCGGTTGTTATATAACGAAAAAATCACATGAAAATTGTTAAATCACCCAAGGTATGTTGATAAATGATAATAAGGATGACACGGTGGCTACCAGTATCTGTATATTTATTATATCTGTAGAGAGCTCATTCAAATTCAGTTCAGTATTATGATTTATTATTTGCTGAATTACTGGAAATAGCCTTTATACCGTATGTTATTGTTGTGCAACAACAACAACTTCAGCTGTCGAACGTTATTCAGTAAAAATTCAACGGGTTCAACATTAGCATGGACGGTATAGCCAAGTTGTGGTTAAGAAGGTGGATTTTTGTTCCTTATATTTACCAGAAACGAAGTGATCCGAACACACGACCCGGGATTTTGGGGGACTCCAGTGAGAACCGTCCTCGTTTTCCCGGTGTAAAGCTGCGAGCCATTTGTCTCGTCTCTGTGGGCTTTTAGCACGCTTTGGCAGAACAAAATACGACCTTTGTTTTCCCTGTTTCCAGTTGTGGTTTGCACAACCAAAAACAACACAGTTTTTTTGGCATTTTGGAGGCAGAATGACGGGTTTAATCAGCGCAGGTCGACAGGTTAAAGAGTAATGGCGACGGTTTGTTTTCAACGCCAGTCAGGTTGCTATGGCTCGAAGAACCCGTATGTAGCTCAGTTGACCGGATGTCTGCCCTGCCCTATTAAACATACTTCACTGATTCGAGTATTTGGTGAGCGCCGTTTTGTCCTACTAATTTTGGCGGTCCTTGAACTCACCGTAGTTTGTTTACATGTATAACTTTCTCTGACTTTCTAGGACGTGTTTTATGCCACTTCTTTTTCTGTCTCATTTTGTCCACCAAACCTTTAACATACCTGCCAACTTTTGAAATCAGAAAAACCTAGTAGCCAGGGTCCAGGGGCCGCAGGCCCCGGTAGGTCCAGGACAAAGTCCTGGTGGGGGGTTCAGCGACGCAAAATGATTGATTGCATTCAGACAGGTTAAAATGTTGCTAAAACCATCACTTTTCTATCAGTCACAGTGACTTTTCAAAACAAAAATATTACAGCAAAAATCATATGGGTTGATTGACATGTTTATTCTGTAAGCTAACTTCAATAGTTTGAAATTATTTTGACAGTTAATGCCAGTTATCCTGTCAACCTTTCACAAGACTTCAATTTGTTAATTGAAAGTATAAACAGTATAAACACTTTTTACAGTAAACAAATGGTAAAACAGTACTAAACAATTCCATAAAAAAAAAAATTGGTGTCATTATTAACTTTCTGTCCAAGCTTGTATAATCTACTGCCTTGTTCAATTGTAAAAAATATTCTGTGCCTAAAATTCACATTTCTATCACAATTATCATACTGTAAACATGGTAAGCTAACTTCATTAAAATTAATAGTCCTGTCAATAGCATGGAATTACAATTCAAATGTAGTTTTTTTGTAAGCCTTTCAAAAGAATTCAAAATATGAAAAATGAATGAAAATTAATTGAAGCCATCAGACACTTGAAAAGTGGCACATCACATCTCTAATGTAATCATTTTAACTTTTCAACAGAAATAGCACTGCAAAAATATTAAGGACATACTTCTGTATTTTGGTAGTTATGCTGTCAACATTTAACAAGATTTCTTCAACTTGGACTTGAAAGCATAAATAGTATAAACACTTAACAGTATAACAGTACTAAACAATTCCAATAGATAACATTGGTGTCATTACCTTTTTGTGGCTAAAATCCGAAAAACGTTGAAAGTTTTCCACTTGTATCGCTAGCAACGGCATTAGACTTGTGTATTTTTGTCCCAACGTGGTCTTTTACATCGCTAATTCCTCCGTGTCCGATCGAAAAATCTTGTCTGCACAAGGTGCAATTCGCGTAGTTTTCACCCTTTTTGGAACGGATAATTATTCCCGGATAGGCTTTTGAATATTCTTCACGGAATGACTGCAGTTTTCTTTTCGGTTTAAGACTCGTTTGCAATTTTTCTCCGGCTGATTCCATGATCGTTCGCTCGTTTGGAAACAAATGGTGCCTCGTGCTTGGCAGTGGTGCTATAAATAGCCTCGCATGGCATTTGGAATGGCTCGATAGGAAGTTACGGGAAGCAGTGTCGATTGTCATTGTTGTTACGCGATTTCGTGAATAAAACTTAAAAGAAAAAATTTTTAAAAAATGTAATTGATGAAAAACCGTATTTTTTTATCACTGCAACCGTAACCCGGAATAGGTTGATGAAAACCGTACTAATTACGGGAAAACCGGAGTAGTTGGCAGGTATGGTGTTGTTAGATAATGATACCGTTTTTGATTTGTTGGCGTTAACTGCCATTGAATGTATGTCCTATCGCAACAACAACATCATTGCAAATTGTTTGTTGCTTTCTTTTGGACTGCTTTGGGGAAACTTCATTCCATTTAAGGGATCAAGAAGCTGTTTCTATTGGGCACTGTACTAGTTTTTAAATTGTTTTCATTGAAACATTTAATTTTTTACATATTGCGTGTTGTAAGTACAAAACCCAAAACCAGTGTAGTTGGCATGTAAGGAGCAAGGCTGAAAACCAACATCGAAAGCCCTGGACCTTCGATCCCTCAGGCGGTACTGCATTAAAAAGCGACATCAGTGTGTTAAGGACATACTTGCCAACCTTGAGACCTCCGATTTCGGGAGGTGGGGGAGGGGGGTGGTCGGGGTGGGACGGGGGCGTGGCTAAAAGGGGAGGAGTATATTTACAGCTAGAATTCACTGAACGTCAAGTATTTCTTATATATATATATATATATATATATATATATATATATATATATATATATATATATATATATATATATATATATATATATATATATATATATATATATAAGAAATACTTGACGTTCAGTGAATTATATATATATATATATATATATATATATATATATATATATATATATATATTTATTTTATTATATATATATATTTATTATATATATATATATTTATTATATATATATATATATATATATATGTATATATAAGAAATACTTGACGTTCAGTGAATTCTCGCTATATATTATATATATATATATATATATATATATATTTATTTTATTATATATATATATATATATATATATTTTATATATATATATATATATATATATATATATATATATATATATAAAATAAATACTTGAATTTCAGTGTTCATTTATTTACACATATACACACACATAACACTCATCTACTCATTGTTGAGTTAAGGATTGAGTTGTCCATCCTTGTTCTATTCTCTGTCACTATTTTTCAAACCATGCTGAACACCCTCTCTGATGATGCATTGCTGTGTGGCACGCACAAAAGTGCTTTCATCAAATGCACTAGATGGCAGTATTGTCCTGTTTAAAAGTGTCACAACATTGCTGTTTACGGCAGACGAACTGCTTTACGGTATACAAAAAAAGTGACTGCTGTTGTTGTGTGTTGTTGCCACGCTGGGAGGACGTTAATGAAACTGCCTAACAATAAACCTACATAAGAAACCAAGAACTCGCCCTCCATCATTCTATAGTTATAACGTAATTGGGCAGGTACGCTTTTTTATATTGTGGAGGACCTGAGTCCGCCTGAATTTCGGGAGAAAATTTGTCCCGGGAGGTTTTCGGGAGAGGCGCTGAATTTCGGGAGTCTCCCGGAAAATCCGGGAGGGTTGGCAAGTATGGTTAAGGATATCACCACATGGGCTCAGGAACACTTCAGAAAACCACTGTCAGTAACTACAGTTGGTCGCTACATCTGTAAGTGCAAGTTAAAACTGTACTATGCAAAGCAAAATCCATTTATCAACAACACCCAGAAACGCCGCCGGCTTCGCTGGGCCTGAGCTCATCTAAGATGGACTGATGCAAAGTGTTCTGTGGTTTGACGAGTCCACATTTTAAATTGTTTTTGGGAGACTGTGGACGTCGTGTCCTCCGGACCAAAGAGGAAAAGAACCATCCAGATTGTTATAAGCGCAAAGTTCAAAAGCCAACATCTGTCACAGTCAATGACACAGTCCGAGGCATCTCCGCCAGCATTTTTGTAAGATCCATCAAGTTACACCACAATCACGGTTTACTTATTTTTGACCAGAAAACAAGAAGCTTCTTGCAATTGTCACATTAAATGAAAAGGGGAAATAGACAGCATGCCATTAGCGGTGCAAATGGGTTGACCTCAGACAAACCACCCCATCAAGCAAAACCACCAAACAGACGCACACACAAGTTCAAGATACACTCTTTCGATGATTTTTTTTCTTTGACAGACGAAAAACAAGGTTTGGAATGTGATTATAATTTTCTAAAAAGCAAGGTCAAGCCGGTACACAATTAATAATACAAAACCCAAAACCAGTTAAGTTGGCACATTGTGTAAATGGTAAATAAAAACAGAATACAATGATTTGCAAATCCTTTTCAACCTATATTCAATTGAATAGACTGCAAAGACAACATAATTAACGTTCACACTGGAAAACTTAGTTTTTGTCATGTCTGTGTAATCATGTTTTGTGTTAAGTCATGTTTTTGTTTAGTTATAGGACTCTTTAGTTTCTGTCTTTTCACTCCCTTGTCTTGTTTCCATGATTACCCCATTAGTTTCACCTGTTCCACGTTTGGACTCATTGTGCACTCTTGTTTGTCACCATAGCACCCATTAGTTTTCACCTGTCACGTCATGCACCTGTTTCACGTTTTGAGTCACGCACCTGCTTTCACTAATCATGTCCATAGTATTTAAGTTCATTCATTTTCTGTTGTTCGTCCTGACGACCTCACACCACATTTATGCTCTGTCCATTGTTTCATGTCCATGTTCACGCTGCTCCTTTTTTGTCCATGCCAAGTAAGTTTTCTTTATTCAAGCCATAGTTTGCAAGTTTTGTTTAATTGTTCATAGTTTATTCTCCGCCACTGTGCGCGCCTTTTGTTTGATCCTTTTTTTTGTATTTAAAGTTAATAAATAAATCATGTACCTTAATTCCCGTCTCGCCCGTGCCAACTTTCCGTTGCATCCTGGAAAAGCACACACCCCGGACCAAGTCTTGACAGTTTTTTCTTGCAAATATTAGCTCATTTAGAATTTGATGCCTGCAACATGCTTCAAAAAGCTGGCACAAGTGGCAAAAAAGACTGAGAAAGTTGAGGAATGGTGAACAGGCTAATTGGGAACAGGTGGGTGCCATGATTGGGTATAAAAGCAGCTTCCATGAAATGCTCAGGTCATTCACAAAAAAAGGATGGGGCGAGGGTCACCACTTTGTCAACAAATGCGTGAGCAAACAGTTTAGGAACAACATTTATCAACGAGCTATTGCAAGGAATTTATGGATTTCACCATCTGCGGTCCGTAATATCATCAGAAGGTTCAGAGAATCTGGAGAAATCACTCCACGTAAGCAGCAAGGCTGAAAAACAACATTGAATGCCTGTGACATTCGATCCCTCAGGCGGTACTGCATCAAAAACCGACATCTGTGTGTAAAGGATATCACCACATTGGCTCAGGAACACTTCTTACTGACAGTAACTACAGCAGTGTTTCCCACACATTCATTTATTTGTGGCGGCCCGCCACAAAAGAATTACGTCCGCCACAAATGGATTTTTCGGCTTTTGACTCGCTCGACCGTTCATAAAAGCAATGGTACTGTCTGAGAATGTTGCTTGTAGTTACAACTCCGGTGCAGTAGGTGGCGGTAGCCTACTATGCATTGTAACTCCGCCAATAGCACTTAATTCACCTGGTGGGCCAGAAGAAGAAGAAGAAGAAGAGGGACGGACGGGATTAAAATACTCGCCGGCTACTTTTCATAATGATGGCGCTTCCTACGTTTCTACCTCAAACGTCCAAAAGCTGCTGAAAGCCTTGATCCAGGATGCCATGGGGAAAAAAACTTAAATGGTGACTTTTGGCGATAGTTAGCAGCTTGGTGGCTCATAGCCGGCTAGCTAACGCTTGCTAGCGTGGTAGAATTGCTTCATTTTTACAGGTGTTATAGGTAGATAGGTTATAGCTGCATCGCTCGCGGCTCGTCATATATTTAACGTTAATCTGCGATTTCACCGAGCGTTTCACTCACGGTGAGGAGCCTGACGCTGCTTCATTAACACCGCCGCTGTTTGACTGTCAATAAACACACATGGACTGAAGCTAAATTGTCCACTGTCCACTGCAGCATGTGAATGCAATGAAAAGAATCAAATCTGAGCCAACCAGCTGTTAAAATGTTGTCCAGGTTAATGTTTTGGCCATTAAAGGCCCTTCATTTCAAGATTTCAACTGTGATCGGGCTTTAAACATGTGGCTGACCTGTTCAGATGAGTGTAACTGTTACTGCTCAAATAATGTGAAATAGCATTTAATTTTACATGTATGCAATGCCATTTAAATGTAATTATAGATAATAATAATAATAATAATAATAATAAATACTGTGTAGTGTTGTAAATAGTCAACGGGAAGAATTTTAGTAAGATATAAGCCATGAGCACTACACAGCCAGAAAAAAACCTAGGCAGGACAAGTAAAAATATTGGGGCAAGTAGATTTGAGAAGTCGGGCAAGTAGAAAAAAAGCTTAACGTTGAACCCTGCATGTGTTGAGCTGCTGCCGCTTAAGGTTAGACGGCACTGTACATAGAGCGCTTCTGCTCGTTAGTAATAAATTCTAATGTTGGATGTTCACTCCTTCACACAGATGAGTATAGAAAAATATTTTCAATGGCCGAAAAGGGCTCAACTTGGAGAGGAGGTAGGCCTACAGTCTGGACCACAGGTGCGACCTGTTCAGCAGCAGCAGGAGGAGGAGGAGGTTGACTGACTGTGGCAGGACACCTCTGCCTCTGTTTCACTTCATGTTGCTGGTAAATAATATGGTTGTAGTAGTAGGCTAAAGTTAAATTATTTAGTATTCACTAATTAAAGAGGCAGAGCTTTAAGAGACATTTTAGCGAGATATATTTTTTGTAAGAACCACAATTAATAAATATATTTCAGTGAATCACTAATTGTTCAAATCTGTATATAAATATGTACATAAAATGTTGTAATTATATTCAAACTCCGCGTTCTTCTTGGTCATCGCCGCTGCCGCCGCCACCCCCCAACCACACCACCACAAATAGATGCCTGTCCTGTGGGAAACACTGTACAGTTTGTCGGTACATCTGTAAGTGCAAGTTAAAACTCTCTTTTGCAAAGCGAAAGCCATTTATCAACAACACCCAGAAACGCCGCCGGCTTTGCTGGGCCTGAGCTCATCTAAGATGGACTGATGCAAAGTGGAAAAGTGTTCTGTGGTCTGACGAGTCCACATTTCAGCTAATAATTGCAAAACCTAATGTTTTCCAGTTCGAACGTCAAGTATCTTGTCTTTGCAGTCTATTCAGTTGAATATAAGTTGAAAAGGATTTGCAAATCATTGTATTCTGTTTTTATTTACCATTAACACAACGTGCCAACTTCACTGGTTTTGTACTTCCATCTGTAGAAAAGGACAGCTTTAAATTCAGATTAACAGAAGCATATAAAAATCCCGGTAACCATTATAGAAGTCACCCTGTTTTTTAACGTCTTCAATAACAGAAGCAGAGTCATGCTGAGCTCACCCTGACTGTGGAAGGTTCAACAGCTGAACCCACGCAGGAGCTTCATTTACCCTGCATACTTTAGAGGATAAACGTCTCCAGCGTATAATGTATCCCCCAGGTGACAGAACCCAGCTCCAGAGAAATGGGCATTGTGACGTATCGAACGTGGAAAAATATGCAATGGCCCCATCAGTCTCAGCCTGACTGCCGTTAGCTTTGGGACACTGCACAACTTCCCAAACCGAGCAACGTGTGCTCAAGGCCGTCGATATGAAGGGTGTAGATGTCAGCGGCAATGGGTCGGAATCCGACACACGAGGAGAATAGAAGGACTCGAGGCAAGATATGAGTATGACTCTGCAAAAACATTTTAGCTGCCACAGCACTTCTTTACCTAAGTAGGTTGTGACGGCTGGCAACACGAGCCGAGTATATTATTTGATCCTTGCACCCCGAAGCGGTGCAGTCATATTGCATTACCAGCTCCAATGAGGCTCAAGACCCTTGGCTGCAGAAGCCTTGACCACCCCTCATGAGAGAAGACATCCTGGTCATATGAGGACAACGAGCTAAGAGCCAAGGTTAATACTACGAGCCGGAGAGAAAAAAAAATAAGCATAAAAGAAAAAGAAAATACAAAGAGCATCAACTTGCAATGCTTTTGATTAAAATACTAAATTACAGGGGAAAGTAGTCCACCAGTTCCTGATTGCTCCTTTAATAGTGTTTTCTTTCAAGCCGTTATCACTAATTCAGTACTTCTGATTTTCCTTTGGAAAGGTCTGAAGCTTTGTCTTCTGTCTAATTGAACGCCAATGGCTTCGCGCCCTAGTCAGTCAAACCTCCTTGCAGCTTCCCTCAGGGGAAAATCAAACACGGCAGTATTGCATCACAAGGCCATTAGATGTGTGCAACTTTAGATTACTTTCATCTCAGACTCTAATTTGGTCAGTGATTTACCCAACTACGTATATTGGCTCTTCATTCTTCCAAGCCATTGGTACCACAGGAAACCAATGTTAGAATTAATATGGTGCATTTCTTTCCAAAACAAACGAGGATCAACATTAACATGCAACAATGAACTACAGATGCAGGTGATATCCCCTGGAGCACAGGTGTCGGACTCCAGGCCGGCGGGCCAGAACCTGCCGCACCATTTAATGCGGCCTGCGAAAGCCTGGAAATAATGTGCATCAATAAAGCAATTTATAGTTTTTCCATCCATCCATCCATCTTCTTCCGCTTATCCGAGGTCGGGTCGCGGGGGCAGCAGCTTAAGCAGGGAAGCCCAGACTTCCCTCTCCCCAGCCACTTCGTCCAGCTCCTCCCGGGGGATCCCGAGGCGTTCCCAGGCCAGCCGGGAGACATAGTCTTCCCAACGTGTCCTGGGTCTTCCCCGTGGCCTCCTACCGGTCGGACGTGCCCGAAACACCTCCCGAGGGAGGCGTTCGGGTGGCATCCTGACCAGATGCCCGAACCACCTCATCTGGCTCCTCTCCATGTGGAGGAGCAGCGGCTTTACTTTGAGCTCCCCCCGGATGACAGAGCTTCTCACCCTATCTCTAAGGGAGAGCCCCGCCACTCGGCGGAGGAAACTCATTTCGGCCGCTTGTACCCGTGATCTTGTCCTTTCGGTCATGACCCAAAGCTCATGACCATAGGTGAGGATGGGAACATAGATCGACCAGTAAATTGAGAGCTTTGCCTTCCGGCTCAGCTCCTTCTTCACCACAACGGATCGATACAGTGTCCGCATTACTGAAGACGCCGCACCGATCCGCCTGTCGATCTCACGATCCACTTTTCCCTCACTCGTGAACAAGACTCCTAGGTACTTGAACTCCTCCACTTGGGGCAGGGTCTCCTCCCCAACCCGGAGATGGCACTCCACCCTTTTCCGGGCGAGAACCATGGACTCAGATTTGGAGGTGCTGATTCCCATCCCAGTCACTTCACACTCGGCTGCGAACCGATCCAGTGAGAGCTGAAGATCCTGGCCAGATGAAGCCATCAGGACCACATCATCTGCAAAAAGCAGAGACCTAATCCTGCAGCCACCAAACCAGATACCCTCAACGCCTTGACTGCGCCTAGAAATTCTGTCCATAAAGGTTATAAACAGAATCGGTGACAAAGGGCAGCCCTGGCGGAGTCCAACCCTCACTGGAAACGGGTCTGACTTACTGCCGGCAATGCGGACCAAGCTCTGACACTGATCATACAGGGAGTGAACCGCCACAATAAGACAGTCCGTTACCCCATACTCTCTGAGCACTCCCCACAGGACTTCCCGAGGGACACGGTCGAATGCCTTCTCCAAGTCCACAAAACACATGTAGACTGGTTGAGCAAACTCCCATGCACCCTCAAGGACCCTGCCGAGAGTATAGAGCTGGTCCACAGTTCCACGACCAGGACGAAAACCACACTGTTCCTCCTGAATCCGAGGTTCGACTATCCGGCGTAGCCTCCTCTCCAGTACACCTGAATAGACCTTATAATTTTTGCTATATGTATTTTTCTCTTTCAATTTTAACGTTAATATTATCTGATCAAAATGAAGCATTTTTGGTTATCAGAAATCGCAAAAACTCTGCTAATCAACTTGTTTTCAAAGCCAGTGTTTTCATAAATGTTTTTGGAAACTGTGGACGCTGTGTCCTCAGGAACAAAGAGGAAAAGAACCATTCAAATTGTTACAGTCGCAAAGTTGAAAAAGGCAGCATGTGTGATGGTATGGGGGTGTATTAGTGCCCAAGGCATGGGTAACTTACACATCTGTGAAGGCGCCATTAATGCTGAAGGGTACATACAGGTTTTGGAGCAACATATGCTGCCATCCATCATGGACGCCCCTGCTTATTTCAGCAAGACTATGCCAAGCCACGTGTTACAACAGCATGGCTTCATAGTAAAAGAGTGCGGGTACTAGACTGGCCTGCCTGTAGTCCAGACCTGTCTCCCATTGAAAATGTGTGGCACATTATGAAGCCTAAAATAGCACAACGAAGACCCCCGGACTGTTGAACAACTTAAAGTTAAAGTACCAATGATTGTCACACACACTAGGTGTGCTAAAATGATCCTCTGCATTTGACCCATCCCCTTGTTCACTCCCTGGGAGTTGAGGGGAGCAGTGAGCAGCAGCGGTGGCTGCACCCGGGAATAATTTTTGGTGATTTAACCCCCCAATTCCAACCCTTGATGCTGAGTGCCAAGCAGGGAGGTAATGGCTCCCATTTTTATAGTCTTTGGTATGACTCGGCCGGGGTTTGAACTCACGACCTACTGATCTCAGGGCGGACACTCTAACCACAAGGCCACTAAGCTGTACATCAAGCAAGAATGGGAAAGAATTCCACCTGAAAAGCTTCAAAAATTGGTCTCCTCAGTTCCCAAACGTTTACTGAGTGTTGTTAAAAGGAAAGGCCATGTAACACAGTGGTAAAAATGCCCGTGACATCTTTTTTGCAATGTGTTGCTGCCATTAAGCATTAAGTTAATTTCAAACATTAAATATCTTGTCTTTGCCGTCTATTCAAGTGAATATAAGTTGAAAAGGATTTGCAAATCATTGTATTCTGTTTTTATTTACGAATTACGCAATGTGCCAACTTCACTGGTTTGGGGTTTTGTAGATTGTAGTGTTTGATTTTTAGTTAGTGTACTCTTGACTTTTGTTTTGCTTAAAACATTGTATGAAGTTAGAAATAAAGAACTAGTTTAAATATTGTGTTTATATTGTTACATTGTCAAAAGCACCCGCCATGAATAAACTGAAACATTTACAGTTAATACACGTGATATGTACTCATCTCACTCATGGAAGATCGGTATTGGCAGCTGTTGCGTTTTGAAGTCAGAAGTGTTGTACTAGTGATAAAGATCTTTTTAGAAGATCTGAAGGGGGAATTGTCGGAGGCAGATATTTACATATATCCGAATTTAAGTTGTACTTCTTCCATTTCTTCTCTTGATGCTCTGTCAGCAAGTATACTGTGTGTGTTGCCCTTGAGTTCTTTGGAATGTGTTGTGACTAGCATTTTGTTATGGCTAGGGAGGGGGAAGGAAAGAGAGGTTTTTGGCGTTGGGAAGACAGACCATTTTGGAGAGGCGCAATAGAATGTTCTATGGTTAGACTGGTCTCAATCAAAATGTATATTGGCAAAGCTTTGACCTGCTCCGTTACCGACCTGGGCCGGTGCACCCCTCCTTAGACGACCTGGTAGTCCCGAGCTCCCCCAAGAGCACCATATCGGCACCGAACTTAGTGCGGACACCCGATCGACATAGTCCACTGCAGCTCAGAACTCCTGAGCTCAAACGATCCTCCAACCTCAAGTCACAATTCGCTCCCAAGTTCTTTCCGACACTTAAAGCTGAGTTGAATTCCCTGGGAGGAAAAACTGGTCCAAAACGCAACAATTTGGGGGCTCGTCCGGGCGACACGCTGAGAATTAGACCAGTTTTTCCTCCCATTGCATCCCGGACGAGCCCCCAAATTGTTGCGTTTTGGACCAGTTTTTCCTCCCAGGGAATTCAAGTCACAATTCGCTCCCAAGTTCTTTCCGACACTTAAAGCTGAGTTGAAAAACCACCAGAGACAGAATAGGTATTTTGTTGTATATTTTCAAAGCTTTGCCAATATACATTTTGATTGAGACCAGTCTAACCATAGAACATTCTATTGCGCCTCTCCAAAATGGTCTGTCTTCCCAACGCCAAAAACCTCTCTTTCCTTCCCCCTCCCTAGCCATAACAAAATGCTAGTCACAACACATTCCAAAGAACTCAAGGGCAACACACACAGTATACTTGCTGACAGAGCATCAAGAGAAGAAATGGAAGAAGTACAACTTAAATTCGGATATATGTAAATATCTGCCTCCGACACAGCACATAAAATACACAATACACAAAATAAACGACATAGCAGTTTATTGATGACTTTTTGATTAATCGTCCAGCCCAAGCTCAAATGGTGCCATGGTGGAAATTGTGGTGTACAGATCGACATGTGGTTGTTGGCCAAGAGCAATGTACAAGCAAATTGTATTTATTCAAGTCATTACATTTATATAAAGGAAAAGGTGGATATTCATAAAAAAAATACATACATAAAGGCGCTCTACCAGGTCTCAAGTGTGTAGTTTCTATGTCATCCTGTTAGTCATCACGCAAATTAACCAATCACCTCCGCTTTGTACCTGTCAAAAGTTAAACGGATTAGATTGCCTTCCTGTAACAATTTAAACTGAGCAGAAAGCACAACACTTCCTGCAGATAGGAATCATTAACTATATGATCACATCTGTTGGACAACAGGATGAAGTAGTCCAACCCGGGAAGCGTGGTCTTCTAATCAAGCATACTTCTATTCCATCGTTCCACTTTCAATGCTGGGTCTCTGACCAGTTCTTTGGTTTCTGATGGCTAATTGCAGCAAAGAAAAATAACTGTTGAAGCCAGGATGACATTTTTTTTGGTTAACAACAGGGACATGTTCACTCAGGCCTTAAAAATGAGGGGGATGAACATTTTTTGCATCACTTCCAGTGTTTCCCACAGGACAGGCATCTATTTGTGGTGGTGTGGTCGGGGGGCGGGGGGTGACGGCGGCAGCGGCGATGACCAAGAAGAACGCGGAGTTGGAATATAAGTACAACACTTTATGTACATATTTAGCTCATTAAAATTACCGACAGGAAGGCGAGAAACACTTTATTTCAACAGACTCTGGCGCCGTACCGGTCGTCAAAACTCCAAAGACCGACTGCACAGTTGCGCTAACAAAATAAGAGTCTCAGAAAGCTGGCGTGCACAAGCTAGCAAGCTACGGAGTTTGCCGACAATGTATTTCTTGTAAAGTGTATACAAAGGAGTACGGAAGCTGGACAAATAAGATGCCAAAAACCAACCACTTTCATGTGGTATTGGACAGAAAGGAGGACTATTTTTCTCCTCCATTCGAAAATGCGGACGTTATCAGCACCACTGTTTGATTCCAATCAATGCAAGTCATCACAATCCGGTAATACACCAACTTATATTCTTGTCTTCATGAAAGAAAGGAATCTATGTGTGTTAAACATGCTTGTATTATTTTTAAACACCTTTAACTTATTAACAATATTAACTATATGTGTTAAACATGCTTGTATTATCATTAAACACCTTTAACTTGTTAACAATATTAACTATATGTGTTAAACATGCTTGTATTGTCATTAAACACCTTTAACTTGTTAACAATATTAACTATATGTATTAAACATACTTGTATTATCATTAAACACCTTTAATTTATTAACAATATGTGTTAAACATGCTTGTATTATCTTCAAACACCTTTAACTTGTTAACAATATTAACTATATGTATTAAACATACTTGTATTATCATTAAACACCTTTAATTTATTAATAATATTAACTATATGTGTTAAACATGCTTGTATTATCATTAAACACCTTTAACTTGTTAACAAAAACATATATTTCATGAATAAGTAAATATAAATGATATATATGAATGAGGTAGATCCCCACGACTTGATCAATTGAAAAGTAGCTCGCCTGCAGAAAAAGTGTGAGCACCCCTGAGTTACACCCATCTGAACAGGTCAGCCATCTGTTTAAAGCCCGATCACAGTTGAAATCTTGAAATGAAGGGCCTTTAATGGCCAAAACATTAACCTGGACAACATTTTAACAGCTGGTTCGCTCAGATGTTATTCTTTTCATTGCATTCACATGCTGCAGTGGACAGTGGATAATTTAGCTTCATTATTAATGCAGTATCTGAAGCACCGTCTCCACGTGTGTTTATTGACAACAGGGTTATAACCTGGACACGTTAGCTCGTCGGTATGGTAACACGTGACGTGACAACAGCGGCGGTGTTAATGAAGCAGCGTCAGGCTGCTCACCGTGAGTGAAACGCTCGGTGAAATCGCGGATTAACGTTAAATATATGACGAGCCGCGAGCGATGCAGCTATAACTTATCTACCTACAACCTATATTACCCTCGTATTTTGATCTGGTCGGTCCGTTCTTTTACTCCGCCGTCTTCTTCTTCTTCTGGCCCACCAGGTGAATTAAGTGCGGAGTTACAATGCATAGTAGGCTACCGCCACCTACTGCACAGGGAGTTGTAACTACAAGGTACATTCACAGACAGAGTCCCATTGCTTTTATGAGCGGTCGAGCGAGTCAAAAGCCGAAAAATCCATTTGTGGCGGACGTAATTCTTTCGTGGCGGGCCGCCACAAATAAATGAATGTGTGGGAAACACTGACTTCCTTCACATGTGGGAGTGTACACAAGTCTAATTAGCCATACTGGGTCCCCTGATGGGGGCCATTTCCTCTGGATAGATATACTACAGTACAGCAACAACTACTATCAGCCTGAAGATGAGCACAATTGTGTGGGGAGTGAAATGTCACTGGAGCTCTGCGGCTTCATCGGGGCACACAAAAGGCAACTTGACAATAGACAAGCCTGCTGCACTGCCAGGTTGTGCGGTCTGAGCAGGTGTACTTAGTCACCCAGCCCGTTGCCATGGGATGCTGTTAGAACTTGTCCTAGATAATACAGACAGGTTTATTGTGCAAAGGGAGGAGGATATAAAAGCTCAAAGGTCGCTTGAAATTGAAAACAGCCTCTATTAGAAACTGCATTACTCATTTGTCGAATGGGCATTATGGTGTAAAAATCACGATATACTGAAATATGCAACTTCCTGCATCACGATATGCATCACAATTAGGGCTGGGCGATACGGCCTTTTTTTAATATCTCGATATTTTAAGCCATGTCACGATACACCATATATATCTCCATATTTGGCCTTGAATGAACACTTGATGCATATAATCACAGCAGTATGGTGATTCTATGTGTCTACATTAGGGATGTCCCGATCCCATATTTGGATCGGATCGGCCGCCGATATTCGCAAAATAATGCGTATCGGCAAGGCATGGGAAAATGCCGATCCAGATCCAGTTTAAAAAAAAATCCGGTCCGTGTTTTCCAACGCACCGATTTAAATAATACATTCCACTTTTCTGCTGTTCCCTAAGCTCCGTTCCACATTTTCCAGCACACCTTCAACACATCCACAGGTCTGTGGATTCTAACGCTGTTGCTTTTAGCTGCTGGCATTACACGACAGGCTCTTCTCACTCTTTCCTGTGTCTCCCTCTCACAGACAGCAAGCGCAACTTCTTACACACGTCACATACTGTCACGTCATACGTCACATACGTATACGCCCTCTCCCAGCAGAGAGGTAGCAGCATTAGCTGTGATGCTAGCGCAGCCGCTAAGGTGCGCGCCTGCTCAAGCGTCCTCTGCGCACGGCAAATCTATAAAAAAATAAGCACACGGACACGACAGAGAAAGCAGTTTTCGTCATCATTGTTCAAATATTGTAAGGTCTGTCGAGACGCTTATCTCCATTCGGTGCCACACGTCCACACCATCGCCGAGGAAAACATTTCCACGTCAACACCGTATGAAAAAAATAGTGATTTTTTTTTAGTTGTGATTTCCCTCTCTGCATGAAAGTTTAAAAGTAGCATGTATTAATGCAGTATGAAGAAGAATGTTTTAATGTAGACATGCAAGCCTTGAAAGAACATTTTGAAAATCAAGACTACATTTCCTGCAAATGGGTGCATTTCTACCCTATATTTTAACTTTAGATTTATTCTCATATCAAACTCTTTTAGTTGTCTTTTTGACACTTACATCCGGCGCCCCCCTCCACACCCTGGATTATAAATAATGTAAATAATTCAATGTGATTATCTTGTGTGATGACTGTATTATGATGATAGTATATATCTGATAGTATATAGCTGTATCATGAATCAATTTAAGTGGACCCCTGGAAAAACTTATTCGGGTGTTACCATTTAGTGGTCAATTAATATGTACTTCACTGTGCAACCTACTAATAAAAGTCTCAATCAATCAATCAAAACACATAGAATCATCATACTGCTGTGATTATATGCATCAAGTGTTCATTCAAGGCTAAGGCAAAATATCGAGATATATATCGTGTATCGCAATATGGCAATATTAAAAAAAGGCCGTATCGCCCAGCCCTAGTTCAATGATGCCATTTCTGTTTGTCATGTATAATTTTGTCTATTTTGTGTTTATCCTTGAGTAAACAGGTCCGTTTCTTGTTACCAACCATTGTGTATTATTCAAACTCCCCTAATTCAGCTGGCTAGTTGTTATCAAGAGTACTAAAACCCTTTTCAACATGATTCTGACAACTAAGTAGGCTAAATAACTTTAAACTTTAATACATGCTCGGATCGGCCATTATCGGTCAGTATCGGTATCGGTCAGTATCGGTATCGGATCGGAAGTGCAAAAACAATATCGGTATCGGATCGGAAGTGCAAAAACCTGGATCGGGACATCCCTAGTCTACATTAAAACATTCTTCTTCATACTGCATTAATATATGCTACTTTTAAACTTTCATGCAGAGAAGGAAATCACAAGCAAAAGTGTATTTATTAAAGAGTTATTAAGCAGTGGCACAAACATTCATGTCATTTCAAAACAGAAAGTGCAAGATTGTCAAAGACATTTTAAAACAAGCTATTAGTGCACTTTTGTGCATGATGTCACTAAGATGACATATCAAAACAACACTAAATTAAAGTGCACTTTTTGTACAGAACGCCACTACAATAGTTTAAAACAAATAAAGTGCACTTTTGTGCATGATGTCACACAAGATATTTCAATAAGTGTCAAATAAAAATGAGCTACATAATAGGAAATCAAATAGTGTATGTCCTTCACTACGTGGTAGGTTCCTGCGGACGTTATCTCCTTCTGTTGTTGACTATTTTTTCCATACGGTGTTGATGTGGAAATGGTTGCGTCGGCATTTTGATGGTGTGGGCGTGTGGCACCAAACGGAGATGTTGACGTGCGGAGTAAGCACTCTTCATTCTCTAGCAGGTGACTTTACAAATGATGCTACATATTAGCAGTAATGCTACTTTTTGTAGCAACACTTTTCCCCCCACACTTGACAAATTACGGTTGTCTGTTCAACATCTTCCCGCTTGAAGCCAAACCACCGCCGGACGATGGACCCCCTGCTGTTTTTCTTGGGAATTAATTATTCCTTCATTTGTTACCAGATTCGCACCTTCTTTCTCTCGTATTACCACTCGCACCACAGCTAACGTTACCCATGCCGCTACCTCTCTGCTCCACGAGGGCGTATACGTATGTGACGTATGTAAGAAGGTGCGCTTGTTTTAAGTCTCTTTGAGAAGGAGAGACAAGAAAGAGTGAGAAGAGCCTGTAGTGTAATGCCCTGCAGTTAAAAGCAACTGCGTGAGAACGTATACTCTAATATCACCATATAGTCATTTTCTATATCGCACAGAGACAAACCCGCGATATATCGAGTATATCGATATATCGCCCAGCCCTAATCAATATATTATTTGGTGTAGACATAATAATAGAAACATTTCAAAACAGGTTACAGACAAGGCGTCTACTCGTAACCTTGTGTTCATTTTCGGTTGTATTATTTTCTGAAAACTATTCATTAATTTACTTATTTGCTTCTAATAGCTGGTCATTTCTGTTCACTGACTGATTAAACTGCTGATCACAAATATAATCAGACACAAAAACACAGGATGGCGGCGTATCAATATTAATGAAATATTGTAATGCTTTATGTATTCTCTTTTATTGCATGGCATATTTAGAGCAAAATAAAGAAATCTGCGTTCAAAGAACTCCGGCTTATTAGTGATTCCCAGAGCCCAAAAAAAGTCTGCGGGCTATAGAGCGTTTTCTATTCGGGCTCCAATACTATGGAATGCCCTCCCGGTAACAGTTAGAGATGCTACCTCAGTAGAAGCATTTAAGTCCCATCTTAAAACTCATTTGTATACTCTAGCCTTTAAATAGACCCCCTTTTAGACCAGTTGATCTGCCGTTTCTAGTTGCGTAAAACAACTAATATTAAGCAAAGACTATTATTGGCTCCTGATTTAAATCCTTCGGTTTTTGCACTTACAGTCCTCCTGAGTTTGTAAACAACCAAAACGACCAAAAAACCAACTTTGTGACACTGTAGTATTGACCATATATTGACACTATACTGTACAAGAGCTCTAGCTTAGCAGTTAGCAAGGCTCATTGTATCCACCTATGCTGTGCAGCGTGGTATGTTTAGCTAGTCCTTGTTCAGTTAAACTTGTAAGGAAACGAGTTTAATTGTCGACAAGGATTGCTGGCTCACTAGTGAGGAAGGTTACGTTGCATTGAGGAGGCGGTCGTTTGCTTGTCAGGACACAGCTAGAATGTGTCATTAACATGCATTATCAGGATATAACAATAGTATTAAAAGCTCCATCATCAGCCAAATTTATATCATTTTTATTGTCTTTTGTTTATGTCGTGCAACCCTAATAAACAGCAAGAAAGAAATGCTGGGGTTTCTTACAATTTTGTAATCAAATTATCGTATTTTTCGGACTATAAGACCCACTTAAAATCCTTTCATTTTCTCAAAAATCGACAGTGCGCCTTATAACCCGGTGTGTCTAATGTACGGCATAATTCTGGTTGTGCTTACTGACCTTGAAGCAATTTTATTTGGTACATGATAAGTGTGACCAGTAGATGGCAGTCATACAAAAGAGATATGTGTAGACTGCAATATGATGGCAGTAAACAACACAAAAACTTTAAATGTTCCATTGAAAATATAAAACACACGGCGCTCAAAAATCTGTCAAAATGTTTTTAATACGACTTCGATAAGCTATGAAGCCGCACCAGTTGATGGATTGTCGGCGCATTAAACATATGAGTGTTATTATGGTGTGTGTATAAGGACTGCAAAATGACACTTATTAGCAGACATAATACCTGGCGTTTTGTTTCGCAATATTATACAAAACCAACTTTTCTTACCATCTGGTACCTGCTGATGTGTATTTGGGATCTGCATATGTCCTGAAAATGTGCGCGAGTCCGCTATTGTAGTCCGTGCCGACAACGTAGTCATAAGCTTCTTCTTTTTCTCTACCTTCTTATGTGGCATTCATCTTCCACTGTTGCCATTTCTAATATAAAGTAATGTAAAGTTCTTACTTATATCTGTCAGTAGACTAGCTATCAAAGCACTAAAATTGTAGTAGGTTTACATAATTCACCCACAGAACTTAAGTTATTTGAGGGTTCCGGTCGGACGGTTTTTCACGGGTTAGATTTCCGGCTTTGATGTTGCATTATTGAGCCACGGATGAGGAGATGCTGCTCCATTATTGATTGAAGTAAAGTGTGAATGTCATTAAAACAGTTAGCTCCATCTTTTGACATTTCTTCCACTCCCGTCCTTGCACGCTACACCGCTACAACAAAGATGACGGTGAGAAGACGCTGTCCAAGGTGAGCCACGTAAATAAGACCGCCCACAAAATGGCGCATCCTGAAGAGATGCTCAGAAAGCGACTTGAAGATGATGTGTATAACATAATCTATGCAACATTTTGACCAAAGAACCACTATCACATGTTATGTAGACCACAAGATAGTGTTTTAAATTTAGAAAAAAATCATATGACGACCCCTTTAATGTGCCTTATAATCCGGTGCGCCTTTTGTATGATAAAAAGACTTGAATAGACCCGCTCATCGGCAGTGCGCCTTTTAATCCGGTGCGCCCTATGGTCCGAAAAATACGGTAATTGAATCATTTGACTGATTGATCGCATCTGAAGGCAGCTGGTGCAAAATGAGTGCACTACCTGGCTGCCAAAAACAGAAGTGCTATTGATTATTATCAAGTAGTTTGCCAGCTAAAGTCCTGAGATCGGTAGGTTGTTCAAGCTTAAACTTAGACAAAGTTGAATGATCCACAAGGAAAATTGTTCCACACAGTAGCTCAGTTACAATGATGGAAAGTGTAAGGATGGAAAGGACAATGCAGGTATATAAATAGACTAAATATAGCGATGTAAAATATAACATATATACGTAATATTTACATAATATATGTACAGTATATTATATATACATACCTGCCAACTTTTGAAATCAGAAAAACCTACCGTATTTTCCGCACTATTAGCCGCACCTAAAAACCACAAATTTACTCAAAAGCTGACAGTGCGGCTTATAACCCGGTGCGCTTTATATATGGATTAATATTAAGATTCATTTTCATAAAGTTTCGGTCTCGCAACTACGGTAAACAGCCGCCATCTTTTTTCCCCGTAGAAGAGGAAGTGCTTCTTCTTCTACGCAAGCAACCGCCAAGGTAAGCACCCGCCCCCATAGAACAGGAAGCGCTTCTTCTTCTACTGTAAGCAACCACCAGCCCGCGTAGAAGAATAATAAGCGCGCGGATATTACGTTTCATTTCCTTTGTGTGTTTACATCTGTAAAGACCACAAAATGGCTCCTACTAAGCGACAGGTTTCCAAGACGCAATCTCTCCATCCGCACACGGACTACTATTTCACAGCAACTGCCTAAAGACTTTCAAAAAAAGCTGGCTACTTTCCGTGCATATTGTAAAAACAAGATAGCTGAAAAAAAGATCCGGCCAGAGAACATTATCAACATGGACGAGGTTCCACTGACTTTTGATATTCCTGTGAACCGCACTGTGGATACAACGGGAGCACGTACGGTGAATATTCGCACCACAGGGAATGAGAAGTCATCCTTCACTGTGGTTCTAGCTTGCCATGCTAATGGCCAGAAACTTCCACCAATGGTGATATTCAAAAGGAAGACCTTGCCATAAGAGACCTTTCCAGCCGGCGTCATCATAAAAGCTAACTCGTAAGGATGGATGGATGAAGAAAAGATGAGCGAGTGGTTAAGGTAAGTTTACGCGAAGAGGCCGGGTGGCTTTTTTCACGCAGCTCCGTCCATGTTGATATACGACTCCATGCGCGCCCACATCACGCTGGTTTTTAATATATTATTAAAGTTTGACTGACCTATCTGACTGTTTTTTTGACATTCCTTTAGCGCAGTTAGATGCGGCTTATAACACGGGGCGGCTTATAGGTGGACAAAGTTTTGAAATATGCCGTTCATTGAAGGCGCGGCTTATAACCCAGGGCGCCTTATGGTGCGGAAAATACGGTAGTAGCCAGGGTCCAGGGGCCGCTAAAACCATCACTTTTCTATCAGTCACAGTGACTTTTCAAAACAAAAATATTACAGCAAAAATCATATGGGTTGATTGACATGTTTATTCTGTAAGCTAACTTCAATAGTTTGAAATTATTTTGACAGTTAATGCCAGTTATCCTGTCAACCTTTCACAAGACTTCAATTTGTTAATTGAAAGTATAAACAATATAAACACTTTTTACAGTAAACAAATGGTAAAACAGTACTAAACAATTCCATTAAAAAAAAAATTGGTGTCATTATTAACTTTCTGTCCAAGCTTGTATAATCTACTGCCTTGTTCAATTGTAAAAAATATTCTGTGCCTAAAATTCACATTTCTATCACAATTATCATACTGTAAACATGGTAAGCTAACTTCATTAAAATTAATAGTCCTGTCAATAGCATGGAATTACAATTCAAATGTAGTTTTTTTGTAAGCCTTTCAAAAGAATTCAAAATATGAAAAATTAATGAAAATTAATTCAAGCCATCAGACACTTGAAAAGTGGCACATCACATCTCTAATGTAATCATTTGAACTTTTCAACAGAAATAGCACTGCAAAAATATTAAGGACATACTTCTGTATTTTGGTAGTTATGCTGTCAACATTTAACAAGATTTCTTCAACTTGGACTTGAAAGCATAAATAGTATAAACACTTTTAACAGTATAACAGTACTAAACAATTCCAATAGATAACATTGGTGTCATTACCTTTTTGTGGCTAAAATCCGAAAAACGTTGAAAGTTTTCCACTTGTATCGCTAGCAACGGCATTAGACTTGTGTTTTTTTGTCCCAACGTGGTCTTTTACATCACTAATTCCTCCGTGTCCGATCGAAAAATCTTGTCTGCACAAGGTGCAATTCGCGTAGTTTTCACCCTTTTTGGAACGGATAATTATTCCCGGATAGGCTTTTGAATATTCTTCACGGAATGACTGCAGTTTTCTTTTCGGTTTAAGACTCGTTTGCGATTTTTCTCCGGCTGATTCCATGATCGTTCGCTCGTTTGGAAACAATGGCAACAGGTGCCTCGTGCTTGGCAGCGGTGCTATAAATAGCCTCGCGCATGGCATTCGGAATGGCTCGACAGGAAGTTACGGGAAGCAGTGTCGATTGTCATTGTTTAAAAAAAAAAATTTTTTTTAATGAATGAAAAACCGTATTTTTTATCACTGCAACCGTAACCCGGAATAGGTTGATGAAAACCGTACTAATTACGGGAAAACCGGAGTAGTTGGCAGGTATGTAATAGACAGATATCATCTATTGCTGTATGGCGAGTGATTATACAGCTGGATGGAGTGCGGAATGAAGGAGTTCTTGAATCGAGCACTGTGAGAACGAAGCTGAAGGAGCCTGTTGGAGTATGAATTCCGCTGTCCCTCAATTGTCTGGTGAAACCCCGGCCGAGTCAAACCAAAGACTATAAAAATGGGAGCCATTACCTCCCTGCTTGGCACTCAGCGTCAAGGGTTGGAATTGGGGGTTAAATCACCAAAAATGATTCCCGGGCGCGGCCACCGCTGCTGCTTACTGCTCCCCTCACCTCCCAGGGGGTGATCAAGGGTGATGGGTCAAATGCAGAGAATAATTTCGCCACACCTAGTGTGTGTGTGTGACAATCATTGCTACTTTAACTTAACTTAAAGAAGAACAGGGGTGGAACAGTTCACAAAATCCAGTTTTGTGGTGACAATTGTTTTAAATTCGGTTTGCTGTACATCGATTTGTATTGTCTTTAACGCCCCAGAATACCATACTGTATATCCCAATAATCTACCGTTACCATTTCAGAGCTTACACACAGTCACAGTTTGTATCCACCACCTTCTTCCCGTCGTCATAGCTCAAACTAAATCTCCTTAGCGCTTGCCATGGTGAACGCCTCCACAACTCTCCCGCTTCTCCTTCTCCTCGCGATGCGCACGTGTGTAATCAAAACTACACATACACGCTCCAAACGGATTAGTAACACAAAGAAAAAGGAAAGAAAAAAAACGTATGATCCGAACAACACACGGAACAGTTCTGATTTCATCCCTGGCATCAACTATGTTAAGTTGAGCTCCATCCACCCCAACATCTCCTATTCTGCTCAATACAATCCTGGCATAGAAAGAGAAGTTAAGAACATTCAAAGATTCATATTTCCCCCATCATTGGTAAAATGTCCAGCCCTAGTTTTGTGTATTATCGAACTTAGGCCGGCAGCACGGTGAAACAGGGGTTAGTGCATGTGCCTCACAATACGAAGGTCCTGAGTTCAATCCCCTCAGGATCTTTCTGTGTGGAGTTTGCATGTTCTCCCCGTGACTGCGTGGGTTCCCTCCGGGTACTCCGGCTTCCTCCCACCTCCAAAGACATGCACCTGGGGATAGGCCCCTCCCACCTCCAAAGACATGCACCTGGGGATAGGCCCCTCCCACCTCCAAAGACATGCACCTGGGGATAGGTTGATTGGCAACACTAAATTGGCCCTAGTGTGTGAATGTTGTCTTTCTATCTGTGTTGGCCCTGCGATGAGGAGGCGACTTGTCCAGGGTAGGGATGTCCCGATCCGATATTTGGATCGGATCGGCTGCCGATATTTGCCAAAAATTGCGTATCGGCAAGGCATGGGAAAATGCCGATCCAGATCCAGTTTAATAAAAAAACTCCGGTCCGTGTTTTCCAACGCACCGATTTAAATAATACATTCCACTTTTCTGCTGCTCCGTAATTTCCGTTCCGCATTTTCCAGCACACCTTCAACACATCCACAGGTCTGTGGATTCTCACGCAGTTGCATTTAGCTGCTGGCATTACATGACAGGCTCTTCTCACTCTTTCCTGTGTCTCCCTCTCACAGACAGCGAGTGCACCTTCTTACACACGTCACATACTGTCACGTCATACGTCACATACTGTCACGTCATACGTCACATACGTATACGTCCTCCCCGAGCAGAGAGGTAGCAGCGTGGCTAACGTTAGCCGTGATGCTAGCGCAGCCGTGCGAGCAACGTTCCCTCTAAGGTGCGCGCCTGTGCAATTGCGCACTGTTTAAGTGTCCTCTGCGCATAGCAAATCTATGCCAGGCACAAAATCAAATAAAAAAATAAGCGCATAACAATTTTCGACACACGGACACGACAGAGAAAACAGTTTTCGTCATCATTGTTCAAATATTATAACGTCTGTCGAGACGCTTACCTCCATTCGGTGCCACACGTCCACACCATCAAAATGCCGAGGCAAAAATTTCCACATCAACACCGTATGAAAAAATTTGTGATTTTTTTTAGTTGTGATTTCCTTCTCTGCATGAAAGTTTAAAAGTAGCATATATTAATGCAGTATGAAGAAGAATGTTTTAATGTAGACATGCAAGCCTTGAAAGAACATTTTGAAAATCAAGACTACATTTCCTGCAAATGGGTGCATTTCTACCCTATATTTTAACTTTAGATTTATTCTCATATCAAACTCTTTTGGCTGTCTTTTTGACACTTACATCCGGCGCCCCCCTCCACACCCTGGATTATAAATAATGTAAATAATTCAATGTGATTATCTTGTGTGATGACTGTATTATGATGATAGTATATATCTGATAGTATATATCTGTATCATGACCCCGACTTAAACAAGTTGAAAAACTTATTGGGGTGTTACCATTTAGTGGTCAATTGTACGGAATATGTACTTCACTGTGCAACCTACTAATAAAAGTCTCAATCAATCAATCAAAACACATAGAATCATCATACTGCTGTGATTATATGCATCAAGTGTTCATTCAAGGCTAAGGCAAAATATGGAGGTATATATTGTGTATCGCAATATGGCCTTAAAATATCGCAATATTAAAAAAAGGCCAGCCCTAGTTCAATGATGCCATTTCTGTTATGTATAATTGTGTCTATTTTGTGTTTATCCTTGAATAAACAGGTCAGTTTCTTGTTACCAACCATTGTGTATTATTCAAACTCCCCTAATTCAGCTGGCTAGTTGTTATCAAGAGTACTAAAACCCTTTTCAACATGATTCTGACAACTAAGTAGGCTAAATAACTTTAAACTTTAATACATGCTCGGATAGGCCAGTATCGGTCAGTATCGGTATCGGATCGGAAGTGCAAAAACCTGGATCAGGACATCCCTTGTCCAGGGTGTACCTCGCCTTCCGCCCGAATGCAGCCGAAATAGGCTCCAGCACCCTCCCCCCCGCCACCCCACAAAGGGACAAGCGGTAGAAAATGGATGGATGGATGAATTTAGGCCTATTCTTATAACTGACAGATCTTATCCCAAAGAGAGGGACAGAGTTCACATTCAGTCCACCAATTTCTTCAATTTCATAAAAAATATTTGCGTATGGTGTGCAGTGACTTGGGTATAAAAGCCAAAAAACGCAAACCATGTCCTTTTTATGTAGGCCAATCTGTCACTAGAGACTGAAACTCAAGGAAGCCAGAAATGAGATGCATCCCTACAGTTTGAGATGAAGCCAGTTGAAGGCAGCTTATTGTTTCAAATGGCTTCCAGACACTTTTTTTCTGCATTTTCTGGCCCACTTTGTCATCGTTCCAGTCGGTCTCGGGTTTTCCTCGTCATTCTTGTCAGCTCCCCTGCAGTGAGCAAGTGGTATCCGTTTCCTCATCTGTAACGATGTTTAACCACTTCAGAAATGTTTTATATGGGCAGCGAGGTTCTGAAAAAGCCACAATTCCCCACCGTCCACATGCTGCTCAATAAACAGCCTGTTTATGCCAAGAACGAAACTTGAGAAGAATGAATATTTGTCATTTATGAGGATGCTCTTTGGCAGACTGACAGGCTGTGACAGACAATCTGAACAGGCACATTGGTTGCATAATAAAATGGCGAGTTGTAACTATAATTTCATTAATTAAAAGGCAAACCAGGCCTGACACCTGCTTGTGTGAAATGAATCATATCTGGAAGCCAAATGGAGTGCACTGCTGTCCGCAACGAGCAGAGGCACTGATGGTTCACTCTCAACTAGTTTAAAGTGGTCATATTATGATTATTTTTCGACATTTACAACACTCCTTTGTGGTCTACATAACATGAAATGGTGGTTCTGTGGTCAAGATGATATTTTATGGACCGTCTTCAAGCCACTTTCCGACCTTCTCTCCAGGATGCGCTGTTTTTACGTGCCTATAGTTCGACTACGTCTTCTCCCCGACAACCATGTTGTAGTTTTTAGTGCTTCCATGTGGAGTCTACTGACAGATATACATTTGAACTAGTGTTGTCCCGATACCAAAATGTCTTCCGATACTTTTTGGTACTTGGATACTTTTCTAAATAAAGGGGACCACAAAAAATTGCATTATTGGCTTTATTTTAACAAAAAAAAATCTTACGCTCCATTAAACATGTGTTTCTTATTGCAATTTTGTCCTTAAATAAAATAGTGAACATACAAGACAACTTGTCTTTTAGTAGTAAGTAAACAAACAAAGGCTCCTAATTTAGCTGCTGACATAAGCATACCTGCCAACTTTTGAAATCAGAAAAACCTAGTAGCCAGGGTCCAGGGGCCGCAGGCCCTGGTAGGTCCAGGACAAAGTCCTGGTGGGGGGTTCACCCCCTTACGCAAAATGATTATTAGCATTCAGACAGGTTAAAATGTTGCTAAAACCATCACTTTTCTATCAGTCACAGTGACTTTTCAAAACAAAAATATTACAGCAAAAATCATATGGGTTGATTGACATGTTTATTCTGTAAACTAACTTCAATAGTTTGAAATTATTTTGACAGTTAATGCCAGTTATCCTGTCAACCTTTCACAAGACTTCAATTTGTTAATTGAAAGTATAAACAGTATAAACACTTTTTACAGTAAACAAATGGTAAAACAGTACTAAACAATTCCATTTAAAAAAAAATTGGTGTCATTATTAACTTTCTGTCCAAGCTTGTATAATCTACTGCCTTGTTCAATTGTAAAAAATATTCTGTGCCTAAAATTCACATTTCTATCACAATTATCATACTGTAAACATGGTAAGCTAACTTCATTAAAATTAATAGTCGTGTCAATAGCATGGAATTACAATTCAAATGTAGTTTTTTTGTAAGCCTTTCAAAAGAATTCAAAATATGAAAAATTAATGAAAATGAATTTAAGCCATCAGACACTTGAAAAGTGGCACATCACATCTCTAATGTAATCATTTTAACTTTTCAACAGAAATAGCACTGCAAAAATATTAAGGACATACTTCTGTATTTTGGTAGTTATGCTGTCAACATTTAACAAGATTTCTTCAACTTGGACTTGAAAGCATAAATAGTATAAACACTTTTAACAGTATAACAGTACTAAACAATTCCAATAGATAACATTGGTGTCATTACCTTTTTGTGGCTAAAATCCGAAAAACGTTGAAAGTTTTCCACTTGTATCGCTAGCAACGGCATTAGACTTGTGTTTTTTTGTCCCAACGTGGTCTTTTACATCGCTAATTCCTCCGTGTCCGATCGAAAAATCTTGTCTGCACAAGGTGCAATTCGCGTAGTGTTCACCCTTTTTGGAACGGATAATTATTCCCGGATAGGCTTTTGAATATTCTTCACGGAATGACTGCAGTTTTCTTTTCGGTTTAAGACTCGTTTGCGATTTTTCTCCGGCTGATTCCATGATCGTTCGCTCGTTTGGAAACAATGGCAACTGGTGCCTCGTGCTTGGCAGCGGTGCTATAAATAGCCTCGCGCATTTTTGAAAAAAAAAATTTTTTAATTAATGAAAAACCGTATTTTTTATCACTGCAACCGTAACCCGGAATAGGTTGATGAAAACCGTACTAATTACGGGAAAACCGGAGTAGTTGGCAGGTATGTAAATCCCATGAAATCTTCCTCCCCGGTGTCGCCTCTGGTATGTCCTTTCTTTCTGCTGCTCGATCGCCGTTCTCTGCTGCATATTTCACTACGTCCAGCTTGTAATCTGCAGTATATGATTTCCTTTTCGCCGCCATTTTAGTTCAGCCCTTCTCAGTTTTTATAAGTCACCGCCAATGTTGATGTGATCCATTTTAATAGCTACGGCAGTAGCATATAGCTGTTAGCATCTCATGACCCACAATGCACTCCTACAATGACCCTCCCCCGCCGAATTCTTCTTGGTTGACGTGTGAGTGACGATTGCTGACATTTGCTTCGTCTCTTACGCGAATGAAATAAATACGGTAATATTAAGGCTGCAACAACTAATCGATTAAATAGATTAAAATCAATTATAAAAATAGTTGGCGATTAATTTAGTCGTCGATTCGTTGGATCTGTGCTATGCGCATGCGCACAGGCTGCCTTTTTTTCTTTTTTTTATTAATTTTTTTTATAAACCTTTATTTATAAACTGCAACATTTACAAACAGCTGAGAAACAATAATCAAAATAAGTATGGTGCCGGTATGCTGTTTTTCTTCAATAAAATCCTGGAAAGGATAGAAATTAAGTTTGTCTCTTTTATCTGCTTATTAATCGATTAATCAAAGTAATTATCGACAGATTAATCGATTATCAAATTAGTTGTTAGTTGCAGCATCGCGTGGACATCGGGGGCGGTACCTCTGGATTGGCAGACCGGGGTGGTGGTTCCTCTCTTTAAGAAGGGGAACCGGAGGGTGTGTTCTAACTATCGTGGGATCACACTCCTCAGCCTTCCTGGTAAGGTCTATTCAGGTGTACTGGAGAGGAGGCTACGCCGGATAGTCGAACCTCGGATTCAGGAGGAACAATGTGGTTTTCGTCCTGGTCGTGGAACTGTGGACCAGCTCTATACTCTCGGCAGGGTCCTTGAGGGTGCATGGGAGTTTGCCCAACCAGTCTACATGTGTTTTGTGGACTTGGAGAAGGCATTCGACCGTGTACCCCGGGAAGTCCTGTGGGGAGTGCTCAGAGAGTATGGGGTATCGGACTGTCTGATTGTGGCAGTCCGCTCCCTGTATGCTCAGTGCCAGAGCTTGGTCCGCATTGCCGGCAGTAAGTCGGACACGTTTCCAGTGAGGGTTGGACTCCGCCAAGGCTGCCCTTTGTCACCGATTCTGTTCATAACTTTTATGGACAGAATTTCTAGGCGCAGTCAAGGCGTTGAGGGGATCTGGTTTGGTGTCTGCAGGATTAGGTCTCTGCTATTTGCAGATGATGTGGTCCTGATGGCTTCATCTGGCCAGGATCTTCAGCTCTCACTGGATCGGTTCGCAGCAGAGTGTGAAGCGACTGAGATGAGAATCAGCACCTCCAAGTCCGAGTCCATGGTTCTCGCCCGGAAAAGGGTGGAGTGCCATCTCCGGGTTGGGGAGGAGATCTTGCCCCAAGTGGAGGAGTTCAAGTACCTCGGAGTCTTGTTCACGAGTGAGGGAAGAGTGGATCGTGAGATCGACAGGCGGATCGGTGCGGCGTCTTCAGTAATGCGGACGCTGTATCGATCTGTTGTGGTGAAGAAGGAGCTGAGCCGGAAGGCAAAGCTCTCAATTTACCGGTCGATCTACGTTCCCATCCTCACCTATGGTCATGAGCTTTGGGTTATGACCGAAAGGACAAGATCACGGGTACAAGCGGCCGAAATGAGTTTCCTCCGCCGGGTGGCGGGTCTCTCCCTTAGAGATAGGGTGAGAAGCTCTGCCATCCGGGGGGAGCTCAAAGTAAAGCCGCTGCTCCTCCACATGGAGAGGAGCCAGATGAGGTGGTTCGGGCATCTGGTCAGGATGCCACCCGAACGCCTCGCTAGGGAGGTGTTTAGGGCACGTCCGACCGGTAGGAGGCCGCGGGGAAGACCCAGGACACGTTGGGAAGACTATGTCTCCCGGCTGGCCTGGGAACGCCTCGGGGTCCCACAGGAAGAGCTGGACTAAGTGGCTGGGGAGAGGGAAGTCTGGGCTTCCCTGCTTAGGCTGCTGCCCCCGCGACCCGACCTCGGATAAGCGGAAGAAGATGGATGGATGGATGGATGTTACGGTAATGTGTTAATAATTTCAAACATAAGTCGCTCCGGAGTATATGTCGCACCCACGGCCAAACTATGAAAAAAACTGAATTATAATCCGAAAAATATGGTAGTTAAGTGATCTAAATATTAGTTTAACATGCCTTTATCCAGGGGAAGGGAGGGAAATGGGCTGCAGTTCTGTAGATGACATCAAAAGAGGAGGCAGTATATTGAGTCTTGTGATGGAGAGGGAGCGTTCCAAGTACAGTTAGTTATCTACCGATGACTCAATAACTAATTGATATTGAAAATGTCTGTCAGATTTATTTTCAGAAGCAAAAAATACATAAAGAGAACTTGCTCGTGGAATTTTGGCCATCTGTACGAGATGGCGTCCTTTAAGCTGCAGCTGGGCAGCCTTATCCTGCTTAATAAGACACTTGCATGGGAACAGGAGTTCAGAACATTCAGGAAGAGACCAAATATTTTCGATGAGAAATTTCAGCGCCCATTACTGCGGAAAGTGTATTAAATACAAAGAACAGCTTGACTGTTATCTAAATAACTGTAACCATGGGAACTGTAGTGATAATGACTACTTATAAGTTCCCAGTGAAAATGCTGACACTTCCCTGAGGCACTTACATACTAAAACATGCAGGAACATCTTCCATTATACATCCTTCTAAAAGTAGAAGAACCTTCACTCCACATTTTTTGACGACGTCACGCACTAGGATGTTGACGGGGGGGGAAATAACACCTTCAAAAGATGCTGCGTGCTCATGTGTTGCTCCTATTCAGACGCTCAAGCATTTTTGCCATGGAAAATGTCAACACGTGAAAAATGTCTCCAGAAAGACAAGACAGTCATACGTGCTTGGATCAGCTGTCAACTGACATTAAAACAGCCGTGGCAAACTCATTTTAGCTCAGGGGCCGCATGGAGGAAAATCTGTGCACACGCGGGCCGGACTACTAAAATCATGGCATTAAAACTAAAAAATAAAGACAACTTCAGATTGTTTTCTTTAAAATAGAACAAACACATTCTGAAAATATTGCAATAAAAATACAGAAAAAATACCGGTAGCAGTAAAGTTTAGATCCGTGAAGGAAAGAAGAAAGTGAATGAATGTTTATAACTGAATACATTTACATATCATACCTGCCAACTTTTGAAATCAGAAAAACCTAGTAGCCAGGACAAAGTCCTGGTGGGGGATTCAGGGGGGCGCAAAATGATTGATTGCATTCAGACAGGTTAAAATGTTGCTAAAACCATCACTTTTCTATCAGTCACAGTCAGGCCCGGCCCTAACCAATCTGGCGCCCTAGGCAAGATTTTAGGTGGCGCCCCCCCACATCGGCAGTGAAGTGTATATACTCACAAGAACCCGAATAGCTTTGTCTTTGACCTTCTTTTTTTTTAACTTACAACTATACCTAATATATAAAGGGGTGGAAAAGTGACTATTACCTGCAGGGCAAACATTAGCTAACCAGAAGGCAATAACAATGTAAACGAAAAACACCTGCTTAAAAGATCTAATACAAACATTTATATGCACGTACAACACTTAGAACTTTTAGCATATCAGTATGTGGAATTAAATGATGGAATGGATTAAGTAAAGAAGTTAAAAATTGTACTGATATGATCCAGTTTAAGAGGTTGTTCAAAATAATAGTGCTTACAGAGTACAAAGAAGAAGAATTATGAGAAATACTTTCAACCTAATTGAAAATAAGATATTCTTCATCTCAGTATGTTAATAATGACTGAATTAATTAATTAATTACATATTACAAAACTGTTGTATACTAATTCATAGATGTTATTTTATTATATAAAAAGGTCAGTAAATGAGATCTATATATTTGTAAACGCTTTGAAGTGGGAAAGGGGTAAGATTAAATAAGCTTTGCTTCTTCCTACTCCTTTTCGGGCATGATGTCAAATGAAATGATATGAAATTGTGTGATGTATTATGATGTAAGTGTGTTCATGTTCCAAATAAACTAAAGAAAGAAAGAAATGTCCCTGAGGAATGTAAGGCGGGAGTACTGTAATTACCTAACGTTACATTATTATTTTCCAAAACAATTTAGCCCCCTCCACAATATTAACCCGACGTTAAAACAGAACTAGCTATTTATTGATTAGCAATTGCCGAATCATGTAACATTAGCTTAATGCTAAAAAGCCAGGTTACTATCACATTCTGTAACAGACCAATAATTTCATGTAGGCTAACGTTACCTACCTGCTACCTCTGTCTTTTCTCGTTTCTCCTCCTCTTCTTTTCTCTTTTTTCTTCCCTGGGCACCTGACAGTTTTGGCATCTTGTGTTGATTTTTTGATGTGGTGACGTCCAAAAAGAGTCATGATACGGGAAGGGAGGGGGCGCACCGTGCGGCGCGGGGGGGGGGGGGGGCGTAATGTTGTAACAAATAATATTTCTATTAAATAGGCTTTACTTTGCATTTTAATTAACGTGGGATTATTTTTTGTATTTAGAAATAATAGTACCAACTTCTTTTTTTTTTTTTTCCTCCAACATTTGTGGCACTGGCGTGGCGCCCCCTGATGGACGGCGCCCTTAGCATTTGCCTATACGGCCTATGCCACGGGCCGGCCCTGGTCACAGTGACTTTTCAAAACAAAAATATTACAGCAAAAATCATATGGGTTGATTGACATGTTTATTCTGTAAGCTAACTTCAATAGTTTGAAATTATTTTGACAGTTAATGCCAGTTATCCTGTCAACCTTTCACAAGACTTCAATTTGTTAATTGAAAGTATAAACACTTTTTACAGTAAACAAATGGTAAAACAGTACTAAACAATTCCATTAAAAAAAAAATTGGTGTCATTAACTTTCTGTCCAAGCTTGTATAATCTACTGCCTTGTTCAATTGAAAAAATATTCTGTGCCTAAAATTCACATTTCTATCACAATTATCATACTGTAAACATGGTAAGCTAACTTCATTAAAATTAATAGTCCTGTCAATAGCATGGAATTACAATTCAAATGTAGTTTTTTTGTAAGCCTTTCAAAAGAATTCAAAATATGAAAAATTCATGAAAATGAATTTAAGCCATCAGACACTTGAAAAGTGGCACATCACATCTCTAATGTAATCATTTGAACTTTTCAACAGAAATAGCACTGCAAAAATATTAAGGACATACTTCTGTATTTTGGTAGTTATGCTGTCAACATTTAACAAGATTTCTTCAACTTGGACTTGAAAGCATAAATAGTATAAACACTTTTAACAGTATAACAGTAATAAACAATTCCAATAGATAACATTGGTGTCATTACCTTTTTGTGGCTAAAATCCAAATTTAGTAACGGCATTAGACTTGTGTTTTTTTGTCCCAACGTGGTCTTTTACATCGCTAATTCCTCCGTGTCCGATCGAAAAATCTTGTCTGCACAAGGTGCAATTCGCGTAGTTTTCACCCTTTTTGGAACGGATAATTATTCCCGGATAGGCTTTTGAATATTCTTCACGGAATGACTGCAGTTTTCTTTTCGGTTTAAGACTCGTATGCGATTTTTCTCCGGCTGATTCCATGATCGTTCGCTCGTTTGGAAACAATGGCAACAGGAGCCTCGCGCATGGCATTCGGAATGGCTCGATAGGAAGTTACGGGAAGCAGTGTCGATTGTCATTGTTGTTACGCGATTTCGTGAATAAAACTTAAAAAAAAAAAAAAAATTTTAATTAATGAAAAACCGTATTTTTTATCACTGCAACCGTAACCCGGAATAGGTTGATGAAAACCGTACTAATTACGGGAAAACCGGAGTAGTTGGCAGGTATGACATATGCATCAAAATGTGTTCTCTTTTGTATTTTTTTTTTTTAATGAATTAAGTAACGTTAATGACAACCTTTTTCCAAAACACAATATAGAATGTGAGATATAACAGGATAATGAATACATTGAGCATTTGTTTTCAAAACGCTTACAAAAAAGTGGGACCCCAAAAATGTACTGTGGGACCTAATTTTTATGACTTGATGGAGGGACCCCATTTTGAAAGTTCCTAGCGCCAACACCGATGGAGTATTGTTGCGTGCAAAACAGCAGCAGGCGGCTGTGGCCTGCGGGCCGCTTCTAATACTAATCAAATATCATCGCAGGGGCCATAGATCATTTATTCATGGGCCGCGGACCTTGACACCTAAGTGATACAGGTTACGAAACATAAAATAAGTATTAAAGGCGGTTTTAGAATGCATTTTTAAAGTGATTTAGAGATAGAATGGATTGCTCCCACTAGCTGAATTGCTAACCACCAAACACGGGATGATTTTTACAAGTTAGAATGCAAAAAAAAGAAAACCTTTTGTCTTCTTGTCCTCATAAGTAGAGATGTCCGATAATACCGGACTGCCGATATTATCGGCTGATAAATACTTTAAAATGTAATATCGGAAATTATCAGTATCGGTTTCAAAATTATCTGTATCTGTTTCAAAAAGTTAAATTTATGACTTTTTAAAACGCCGCTGTGTGCACAGACGTAGGGAGAAGTACAGAGCGCCAATAAAGCTTAAAGGCACTGCCCTTGCGTGCCGGCCCAGTCACATAATATCTACGGCTTTTCACACACACAAATGAATGCAATGCATACTTGGTCAATAGCCATACAGGTCACACTGAGGGTGGCCGTATAAACAACTTTAACACTATTACAAATATGCGCCACACTGTGAACCCACACCAAACAAGAATGACAAACACATTTCGGGAGAACATCCGCACCGTAACACAACATAAACACAACAGAACAAATACCCAGAACCCCTTGCAGCATGAACTCTTCCGGGACACCCCCCGCTATCCCTTACCCCCCCCGCCTCAAACTCCTTATGCTCTCTCAGGGAGAGCATGTCCCAAACTCCAAGCTGCTGTTTTGAGGCATGTTAAAAAAAATAATGCACTTTGTGACTTCAATAATAAATATGGCAGTGCCATGTTGGCATTTTTTTTTCCATAACTTGAGTTGATTTATTTTGGAAAACCTTGTTACATTGTTTGGGGCATCACAACAGAATTAGGCATAATAATGTGTTAATTCCATGACTGTATACATCGGTATCGCTTGATATGGGAATCGGTAATTAAGAGTTGGACAATATCGGAATATCGGATAACGGCAAAAAAGCCATTATCGGACATCTCTACTAGGGATGTCCCGATCCAGGTTTTTGCACTTCCGATCCGATACCGATACTGACCGATACTGGCCTATCCGAGCATGTATTAAAGTTTAAAGTTATTTAGCCTACTTAGTTGTCAGAATCATGTTGAAAAGGGTTTTAGTACTCTTGATAACAACTAGCCAGCTGAATTAGGGGAGTTTGAATAATACACAATGGTTGGTAACAATAAACTGACCTGTTTATTCAAGGATAAACACAAAATAGACAAAATTATACATGACAAACAGAAATGGCATCATTGAACTAGGGCTGGGCGATATGGCCTTTTTTTAATATTGCGATATTTTAAGGCCATATTGCGATACACGATATATATCTCGATATTTTAGCCATGAATGAACACTTGATGCATATAATCACAGCAGTATGATGATTCTATGTGTTTTGATTGATTGATTGAGACTTTTATTAGTAGGTTGCACAGTGAAGTACATATTCCGTACAATTGACCACTAAATGGTAACACCCCAATAAGTTTTTCAACTTGTTTAAGTCGGGGTCCACCTAAATTAATTCATGATACAGATATATACTATCAGATATATACTATCATCATAATACAGTCATCACACAAGATAATCACATTGAATTATTTACATTATTTATAATCCAGGGTGTGGAGGGGGGCGCCGGATGTAAGTGTCAAAAAGACAGCCAAAAGAGTTTGATATGAGAATAAATCTAAAGTTAAAATATAGGGTAGAAATGCACCCATTTGCAGGAAATGTAGTCTTGATTTTCAAAATTTTCTTTCAAGGCTTGCATGTCTACATTAAAACATTCTTCTTCATACTGCATTAATATATGCTACTTTTAAACTTTCATGCAGAGAAGGAAATCACAACTAAAAAAATCACAAATTTTTTCATACGGTGCTGATGTGGAAATGTTTGCCTCGGCATTTTGATGGTGTGGACGTGTGGCACCGAATGGAGATAAGCGTCTCGACAGACGTTACAATATTTGAACAATTTATGACGAAAACGGTTATCTCTGTCGTGTCCGTGTGTCGAAAATTGTTATGTGCTTATTTTTTTTATTTGATTTTGTGCGTGGCATATAATTGCTATGCGCACAGGCGCGCACCTTAGAGGGAACGTTGGTCACACGGCTGCGCTAGCATCACAGCTAACGTTAGCCATGCTGCTACGTCTCTGCTCGGGGAGGACGTATACGTATGTGACGTATGACGTGACAGTATGTGACGTGTGTAAGAAGGTGCGCTTGCTGTCTGTGAGAGGGAGACACAGGAAAGAGTGAGAAGAGCCTGTCGTGTAATGCCAGCAGCTAAAAGCAACTGCGTGAGAATTCACAGACCTGTGGATGTGTTGAAGGTGTGCTGGAAAATGCGGAATGGAAATTAGGGAGCAGCAGAAAAGTGGAATGTACTATTTAAATCGGTGCGTTGGAAAACACGGGCCGGATTTATTTTTTTAAACTGGATCTGGATCGGCATTTTGCCATGCCTTGCCGATACGCATTTTTTGGCAAATATCGGCGGCCGATCCGATCCAAATATCGGATCGGGACATCCCTAATCTCTACTCATAAATATTGTGAACGATAGGCAAAATTCCCAAAAAAAAAGTGTAGTTCCCCTTTAAATATCGTATTTTCCGCACTATTAGCCGCACCTAAAAACCACAAATTTACTCAAAAGCTGACAGTGCGGCTTATAACCCGGTGCGCTTTATATATGGATTAATATTAAGATTCATTTTCATAAAGTTTCGGTCTCGCAACTACGGTAAACAGCCGCCATCTTTTTTCCCCGTAGAAGAGGAAGTGCTTCTTCTTCTACGCAAGCAACCGCCAAGGTAAGCACCCGCCCCCATAGAACAGGAAGCGCTTCTTCTTCTACTGTAAGCAACCACCCGCCCCCGTAGAAAAAGAAGAAGCGCGCGGATATTACGTTTCATTTCCTTTGTGTGTTTACATCTGTAAAGACCACAAAATGGCTCCTACTAAGCGACAGGTTTCCGGTTCATGAAAAGACGCAATCTCTCCATCCGCACACGGACTACTATTTCACAGCAACTGCCTAAAGACTTTCAAGAAAAGCTGGCTACTTTCCGTGCGTATTGTAAAAACAAGATAGCTGAAAAAAAGATCCGGCCAGAGAACATTATCAACATGGACGAGGTTCCACTGACTTTTGATATTCCTGTGAACCGCACTGTGGATACAACGGGAGCACGTACGGTGAATATTCGCACCACAGGGAATGAGAAGTCATCCTTCACTGTGGTTCTAGCTTGCCATGCTAATGGCCAGAAACTTCCACCCATGGTAATATTCAAAAGGAAGACCTTGCCAAAAGAGACCTTTCCAGCCGGCGTCATCATAAAAGCTAACTCGAAGGGATGGATGGATGAAGAATAGATGAGCGAGTGGTTAAGGTAAGTTTAAGTTTACGCGAAGAAGCCGGGTGGCTTTTTTCACGCAGCTCCGTCCATGTTGATATACGACTCCATGCGCGCCCACATCACGCTGGTTTTTAATATATTATTAAAGTTTGACTGACCTATCTGACTGTTTTTTTAACATTCCCTTTAGTGCAGTTAGATGCGGCTTATAACACGGGGCGGCTTATAGGTGGACAAAGTTTTGAAATATGCCGTTCATTGAAGGCGCGGCTTATAACCCAGGGCGGCTTATGGTGCGGAAAATACGGTAAACAAATATTACCTTGTATACGCACAGATGCTATAAAGTGTGTTTTATACCATTAATTGAATAATGGAACAAACTAATCGATAGCTGCAGCCCTATTAACTATAACACAAAGCTAAGGTGTGGATGTTTTGTTGAGATAGTTTGGGCCTTGACTTTGACAGCCCTGCATTAGAACACATGGATATTTACCGCACTCTGGAAACAATAGTAAAGCTTGCAGGGGACCGTCAGGGAAAACAACAGGCTGCCATATCAACTAGGCTTGTCAATCACGTTTTTTGCTCTTTTGTGGGTCAGAAAAGGGGCTTTGTAATTAAAGCCTGGCACGGGTATAACTAAATACATATAGCAATTTACTGCACATAACATTGTGGAACACTAAAGACACACACTGAGCTCTACTAATTGAGGTACAGCGGATCATTTGGCAATACCTTGAGCGGCGTCTTCAAAGATATATAACAGGAGTCGCAAAACAAGTGAAAATGGATGCACCATTGATGTCTGCGGAACACATTTGCGAGGGATGGAACAGAGGAAACACAACAGAACATACTCAGACTGCGGTGTACGCCCAGCACAACACAACCAGAACAGCCTGTAATTGTGTTGTGCAGGACTGACCCCAGCTCATCCCAGCAGGCCTTGCATGATGAATGGACCCAGCGATGACTGCATACCTCGCTTCTCTCCCCTCCCCTCTCCTCCCCGCCACCACTATTAGCCCTCCCTCTGTCCCTCCTTTACCCAGAAGCCCACACTATTCAGCTGCTGCCATCCCACAAGATTAATTTGCATTCAGTGCACTTAGGCCTTGTATTGTACTCTGACACAATGACATATTACAGTGAGCGGCTCACCTATTAAACACATATAGCTTTGACAATGATGCCTTTTTGCAAGATGCCAATAATAGAACACAAGCATGTGCCGTGGTAAGAACCACGGTTTGGACCAGTGTTTTTCAACCACTGTGCCGCGACACACTAGTGTGCCGTGAGATACAGTCTGGTGTGCCGTGGGAGATGATCTAATTTCACCTATTTGGGTTAAAAATATTTTTTGCAAACCAGTAATTATAGTCTGCAATTTATGTGTTGTTGTTGAGTGTCGGTGCTGTCTAGAGCTCTGCAGAGTAACCGGGTACCGTATTTTCCGCACCATAAGGCGCCCTGGGTTATAAGCCGCGCCTTCAATGAACGGCATATTTCAAAACTTTGTCCACCTATAAGCCGCCCCGTGTTATAAGCCGCATCTAACTGCGCTAAAGGAATGTCAAAAAAACAGTCAGACTTTAATAATATATTAAAACCAGCGTGATGTGGGCGCGCATGGAATCGTATATCAACATGGACAGAGCTGCGTGAAAAAAGCCACCCGGCCTCTTTGCGTAAACTTAAACTTACCTTAACCACTCGCTCATCTTTTCTTCATCCATCCCTTCGAGTTAGCTTTTATGATGACGCCGGCTGGAAAGGTCTCTTTTGGCAAGGTCTTCCTTTTGAATATCACCATGGGTGGAAGTTTCTGGCCATTAGCATGGCAAGCTAGAACCACAGTGAAGGATGACTTCTCATTCCCTGTGGTGCGAATATTCACCGTACGTGCTCCCGTTGTATCCACAGTGCGGTTCACAGGAATATCAGTTGCTGTGAAATAGTAATCCGTGTGCGGATGGAGAGATTGCGTCTTTTCATGAACCGGATACCTGTCGCTTAGTAGGAGCCATTTTGTGGTCTTTACAGATGTAAACACACAAAGGAAATTAAACGGTATTATCTTTAATAGCTTTTTCTTCTTCTACGCGGGCGGGTGGTTGCTTACAGTAGAAGAAGAAGCGCTTCCTGTTCTATGGGGGCGGGTGCTTACCTTGGCGGTTGCTTGCGTAGAAGAAGAAGCGCTTCCTGTTCTACCGGGAAAAAAGATGGCGGCTGTTTACCGAAGTTGCGAGACCGAAACTTTATGAAAATGAATCTTAATATTTATCCATATATAAAGCGCACCGGGTTATAAGGCGAATTGTCAGCTTTTGAGAAAATTTGTGGTTTTTAGGTGCGCCTTATAGTGCGGAAAATACGGTAATACTCTTCCATATCAGTAGGTGGCAGCCGGTAGCTAATTGCTTTGTAGATGTCGGAAACAGCGGGAGGCAGTGTGAAGGTAAAAAGGTGTCTAATGCTTAAATCAAAAATAAACAAAAGGTGAGTGCCCCTAAGAAAAGGCATTGAAGCTTAGGGAAGGCTTTGCAGAAGGAAACTAAAACTGAACTGGCTACAAAGTAAACAAAAACAGAATGCTGGACAACAGCAAAGACTTACAGTGGAGCAAAGACGGCGTCCACAATGTACATCCGAACATGACATGACAATCAACAATGTCCCCACAAAGAAGGATAAAAACAACTGAAATATTCTTGATTGCTAAAACAAAGTAGATGCGGGAAATATCGCTCAAAGGCAGACATGAAACTGCAACAGGAAAATACCAACAAAACAGGAAAAGCCACCAAAATAGGAGCGCAAAACAAGAACTAAAAGGAACAGGAAAACAGCAAAAAAGCTCCAAATAAGTCACGGCGTGATGTGACAGTACTCCTACTTTGAGACAAGAGCTATAGTGATGCATGGTTGGTAATGTTTTAAAGTCATATCCAACAATTGTGACAACGACTTTTTACTGTCAACTGAGTTTCATTTTTTAATGATTTCTGCTGGTGTCATTTTTTCGACACAAAAAAAGTGCCTTGCCTCAAAAAAGGTTGAAAAACACTGTTTTAGACGCAGACGGTTTTTGACACTAGAGTCACAGCGGCGTCATTACTGGAACGGTTAGATAACCTCAATTAATGATTAACTGGACCAAAACTAATAAAATAGGTCACGGTAGAAAGAGCAGAGAAAGACCGTCTGGTTTTTGAGCCGTAGCAGTCATGATGAGGGCAGGAAAGAAAATAAAGAGGAAAATTAAAAAGTGTTGACAAAAAAGGGAGAAAGGTGTTACTCCACCACACACCCCGAGGAAAGGGAAAATAATGCGCGGGTGATGGGCTTTTTTTTCCCGCTAGCTTTTTTTCCCCCCGTTCTCCTCTCGCAACAACATCCAAGGGGAGCAAACCGATTTTAATTTGCTACGTCGTCTCATGCCATCACCCGTTGTGCCTCGGGGTAAAAGAAATGGATTCTGGAATTTTAAAAAGAAAGGAGAGGGGGGAAAAAAAAGAAATGAAAGAAATAAATCGGGGCACGGCTGAGAAGGCATCAGAGACAATAGCACAGAGGGTGGTAGAGAGAAATGAGAACAAAGTTTGTGGGGAGCATGTCGGGGGGGGGGGGGAGACAGAAAGTTGGTTATGTGGCCTAGATATTAACTGCATGGTGAACCTGCTTTGAGGCCGGGCCATCTGGAGAGGCCATGGGGTGACTCAAACAGGCGGACGAGGGTTGTTACTGAGAGTAAGTGGGCGGCCGAGGGTGCTTGGTTGCTTTGTTGGGTCTGCTCCTGTCTCTGGCCATGCTCACGATGGCGTGGAACACCGCAGAGGCCACCACAGTGTATGTTTTTTGTTGTTGCTTTACTTTTGTAGCTGTATGTAGAAATGGCTGGTTGCATCAGCTCTGCTCTTTTCATGTCTTTAATATCCTTTGTGTTCTTTGATGTTTCCCTCTTACACCAATGCTTAATTAAGTGTGCTATGGCTATGAGGTTTTTTTTCCTTGAACTCCATACCTGCCAACTTTTGAAATCAGAAAAACCTAGTAGCCAGGGTCCAGGGTAGGTCCAGGACAAAGTCCTGGTGGGGGGTTCAGCTTCGCCCCCCCCCCGACGCAAAATGATTATTAGCATTCAGACAGGTTAAAATGTTGCTAAAACCATCACTTTTCTATCAGTCACAGTGACTTTTCAAAACAAAAATATTACAGCAAAAATCATATGGGTTGATTGACATGTTTATTCTGTAAGCTAACTTCAATAGTTTGAAATTATTTTGACAGTTAATGCCAGTTATCCTGTCAATCTTTCACAAGACTTCAATTTGTTAATTGAAAGTATAAACAGTATAAACACTTTTTACAGTAAACAAATGGTAAAACAGTACTAAACAATTCCATTAAAAAAAAAATTGGTGTCATTATTAACTTTCTGTCCAAGCTTGTATAATCTACTGCCTTGTTCAATTGTAAAAAATATTCTGTGCCTAAAATTCACATTTCTATCACAATTATCATACTGTAAACATGGTAAGCTAACTTCATTAAAATTAATAGTCCTGTCAATAGCATGGAATTACAATTCAAATGTAGTTTTTTTGTAAGCCTTTCAAAAGAATTCAAAATATGAAAAATTCATGAAAATTAATTTAAGCCATCAGACACTTGAAAAGTGGCACATCACATCTCTAATGTAATCATTTGAACTTTTCAACAGAAATAGCACTGCAAAAATATTAAGGACATACTTCTGTATTTTGGTAGTTATGCTGTCAACATTTAACAAGATTTCTTCAACTTGGACTTGAAAGCATAAATAGTATTAACACTTTTAACAGTATAACAGTACTAAACAATTCCAATAGATAACATTGGTGTTACATTTTTGTGGCTAAAATCCAAAGTTTTCCACTTGTATCGCTAGCAACGGCATTAGACTTGTGTTTTTTTGTCCCAACGTGGTCTTTTACATCGCTAATTCCTCCGTGTCCGATCGAAAAATCTTGTCCGCACAAGGTGCAATTCGCGTAGTTTTCACCCTTTTTGGAACGGATAATTATTCCCGGATAGGCTTTTGAATATTCTTCACGGAATGACTGCAGTTTTCTTTTCGGTTTAAGACTCGTTTGCGATTTTTCTCCGGCTGATTCCATGATCGTTCGCTCGTTTGGAAACAATGGCAACAGGTGCCTCGTGCTTGGCAGCGGTGCTATAAATAGTCTCGCGCATGGCATTCGGAATGGCTCGACAGGAAGTTACGGGAAGCAGTGTCGATTGTCATTGTTGTTACGCGATTTCGTCAATAAAACTTTAAAAAAATAAATAAATTTTAATTAATGAAAAACCGTATTTTTTATCACTGCAACCGTAACCCGGAATAGGTTGATGAAAACCGTACTAATTACGGGAAAACCGGAGTACCGTATTTTCCGCACCATAAGGCGCCCTGGGTTATAAGCCGCGCCTTCAATGAACGGCATATTTCAAAACTTTGTCCACCTATAAGCCGCCCCGTGTTATAAGCCGCATCTAACTGCGCTAAAGGAATGTCAAAAAAACAGTCAGATAGGTCAGTCAAACTTTAATAATATATTAAAAACCAGCGTGATGTGGGCGCGCATGGAGTCGTATATCAACATGGACGGAGCTGCGTGAAAAAAGCCACCCGGCCTCTTCGCGTAAACTTCCCTTAACCACTCGCTCATCTTTTCTTCATCCATCCATCCCTTCGAGTTAGCTTTTATGATGACGCCGGCTGGAAAGGTCTCTTTTGGCAAGGTCTTCCTTTTGAATATCACCATGGGTGGAAGTTTCTGGCCATTAGCATGGCAAGCTAGAACCACAGTGAAGGATGACTTCTCATTCCCTGTGGTGCGAATATTCACCGTACGTGCTCCCGTTGTATCCACAGTGCGGTTCACAGGAATATCAAAAGTCAGTGGAACCTCGTCCATGTTGATAATGTTCTCTGGCCGGATCTTTTTTTCAGCTATCTTGTTTTTACAATATGCACGGAAAGTAGCCAGCTTTTCTTGAAAGTCTTTAGGCAGTTGCTGTGAAATAGTAGTCCGTGTGCGGATGGAGAGATTGCGTCTTTTCATGAACCGGAAACCTGTCGCTTAGTAGGAGCCATTTTGTGGTCTTTACAGATGTAAACACACAAAGGAAATGAAACGTAATATCCGCGCGCTTCTTCTTCTTCTACGGGGGCGGGTGGTTGCTTACAGTAGAAGAAGAAGCGCTTCCTCTTCTATGGGGGCGAGTGATTACCTTGGCGGTTGCTTGCGTAGAAGAAGAAGCGCTTCCTGTTCTACGGGGAAAAAAGATGGCGGCTGTTTACCGTAGTTGCGAGACCGAAACTTTATGAAAATGAATCTTAATATTAATCCATATATAAAGCGCACCGGGTTATAAGCCGCACTGTCAGCTTTTGAGTAAATTTGTGGTTTTTAGGTGCGGCTAATAGTGCGGAAAATACGGTAGTTGGCAGGTATGGAACTCAGTCTGGACCCCCCTCTTCAGGGGCCAGGCTTAGACTGATTTTTTTTTAATCACGTCCCCTTCCTTCCCAGAGTTTACCAGTTTCTCACCTTTTTGTAAGGGGCGCCAGAAGTTGGCAGACCCGTCAGCAATCCTGTTCTGTCTCCCTGTAATGTTTGTCTGATCTTGACTGGGATTCTGCTGAAAATCTTAAATTTCCCCTCGGGGATTGATAAAGTATTTCAGATTTTGATTCTGACTGCAGCCACGAGTATACTTTCAAAACATGGAGGTGTATGAGGGGCCTCATTACCTCAACCTGCCTCCCTCCCGAGAGACACGATGTGTGGGGTTTTGGCGGCACCCCGCTAGTTCTCCTTGGGGCGTAAAGCACACCTCTGGGCTGTTTCGCAACAAAGGCGAGCTCTGCCGTGTGACATCACCACGGAGAGACCGTGTGTGTGTGTGTGCGGGGGGTGGAGTGGGAGACAAGGGCGTGGAGGATGAAGCCTGGAAAAGCTATGGACTACGTGGGAGTCATATTACTCCCCACTGGCTCTTCTGTACCTGTCACATAAGCACTTTGAGGACTCCATAGTAAAGCCACAACTTCAAACACCTGCTTTGCTGGGGCTAGATCAGAGGAACCCGAAAGGATAATGGAAAATATAAAAAAAGGAGGAGGAATCTAAGAAGCAAGAGGCTTTGCTTAATGTGTAGCCCCTACATTGTGTTGTCAGGTGTCTTGAATTTCATTATCACATTCTTGACCCCAGCCAAATTCACTCCCTGCTCAGTGAAGGACAAAGAGTGACGGTGGACCACCCTGGGGCGTCGGGAGCTCACGAGCGCGGGTCAACCTGCCGCAACAGAAAACAAACAGACTTCTGGCCGGCAAGCATAAAACAGCGCAGCTCAGACACCTGTGTCCCATTCACCAAACATCCGGCCACTTAGAGGGGGTGTGGTGTTGTTTGTGTTTTGGGTTTTGTGCGCCCCACTATGGTGGCTTTAGTTTTGCTTCTATTCCCCAACATATTCCCAGCCTCTTTGTCAGACTGTAGTGCTTTCAGCTGTAGCGCATCCCACAGAGAGCAACCAGCCGTAACCCTCGCACAAACGACCCTGTTCAAAGCTCCTGAAGAAAACTGGCAAAACAAAGCTCAGTCATTTGCAGTCTCCAGTCGCCCTCCTGTCTAGGTGCCACTGCGATGTCTGTACTAAGTCTCTGGGTTGCCAACACCTGTCTTGTCCAGACAGGGACACGGACACACAAACATAAAGGACGAGAGACAGCAGGATAGGCAGACAGGGCACCGTCGCGGATCAGTGGAGGGTACAGTTGGCGCTGCCAGGAGCTAAAACTCGGACTGGCACCAATGCAAATGTTTCCACCTCAGCAATTCAAAATGGATGAGCGGTATGCCATCAACTGGGGTCACGTTGATCACCTGACAAGACAAGGCATGCCCCATTAAACTATAGCTATCAAATTGAGACAATACAGACCAAAAACTACAGTCCGATTAGAACTGGGATATCGTAGGTTGGATGCTGGTAGATGTGCTTCATAGGCAACTTGGTAAAACCAAAGAAAAAAAAAATGTCAGCTTGGCATGGATAGCACAATAAATGGAGAACACAAGCTTTTGTTTGAGAAAATGCCCGTTGTGTTTGTTCTCTCTCGAACAGTCAACGGAAGTGACATGTTGACCAACACCACTGCAGTTAGTACCCAAAAACTATTATTTTGGTAATTTTTTTTTTTTAGTACCGTATTTTCCGCACCATTAGCCGCACCTAAAAACCACAAATTTACTCAAAAGCTGACAGTGCGGCTTTTAACCCGGTGCGCTTTATATATGGATAAATATTAAGATTCATTTTCATAAAGTTTCGTTCTCGCAACTTCGGTAAACAGCCGCCATCTTTTTTCCCGGTAGAGCAGGAAGCGCTTCTTCTTCTACGCAAGCAACCGCCAAGGTAAGCACCCGCCCCCATAGAACAGGAAGCGCTTCTTCTTGTACTGTAAGCAACCACCCGCCCCCGGAAGAAGAAGAAGAAGTGCGCGGTGCATGCTGGGATATGTGACGTTTCATTTCCATTTGTGTGTTTATGTAAAGACCCCAAAATGGCTCCTATTAAGTGTGTTGTCTGTCTAATTATAAATAATGCAGACGAGGCGTGTTAACTGAGTTCTCAACGTTTACTCACAGCGTGCTCATAACCACATTCTAACTCCCAGCATACAACAACGCTTCTCAGGGCTACCGCGCATGCTCGTAACTATCGTTGCATGCTGGGTAGTGTAGTTGTTATATTTGCTAGCTCATAACATCACATTAAGAGACACGCTTACGCGCTTAATTCAATACTCGCCGTCATTCCGGGTGGATTGACAAAAGACCTCCAGCCGCTAGATATTGGTGTCAACAGGGCATTCGAAGCTAGACTGCTAACTGCGTGGGAACAATGGATGACAGAAGGCGAACACACCTTCACTAAGACAGGGAGGCAGCGCCAGACGACGCCAACATCTGCCAGTGGATCGTAAATGCCTGGGCAGATATTTCGGTCACAACTGTGGTCCGAGCTTTCCGGAAGGCAGGATTCACAGAACTGCTGGATAACAGTGACACTGACTCCGATTACTTCGACGAGACGGAGCCGGCCATTTTGGATCTCACATTTGCCCAACTTTTCACTTCGGACACCGAAGACGAAGGATTTACGAATGAAGAATAACTTCAGAAAGTGAGCGCTATGTTTATTTTGTGTGTTGTGACATTAACGTTCGAGCAACATTATGTTGCTATTGCTCTGCACTATTTTGAATTTTACTATGTTTGTGATTGCACATTTGCGTACATTTTGGGAGTGAACATGAACGCTGGTTTTTAATATATTATTAAAGTTTGACTGACCTATCTGACTGTTTTTTTGACATTCCCTTTAGCGCAGCGTAGGCGCGGCTTATAGTCCGGGGCGGCTTATTGGTGGACAAAGTTATGAAATATGCCATTCATTGAAGGTGCGGCTAATAATCCGGTGCGCCTTATAGTGCGGAAAATACGGTAATTCAAAACCTATTAAGGCTCAAGCTGTTTGTTTACATGCTTTTTTTTTATTTCTCTTTGCTATTTAATTACAATACAATAATTAATTACAATAAAAACTAAGAATCATCTTTTGATATGATGTACTTAGTCCATAAGTACACAAACGTGTACTTCATGTGTAGTGACATGCTAATTTTTATTGTTACACTTTTTTCCCCCCAAATTCCATTGTTTGTCATACTCTTCTGACACCACCAGATAGCAGTATAAGTGTCCACATAATCATCAATCAATGTTTATTTATATAGCCCTAAATCACAAGTGTCTCAAAGGGCTGCACAAGCCACAACGACATTCTCGGCACAGAGCCCACATAAGGGCAAGGAAAAACTCACCCCAGTGGGACGTCGATGTGCATGACTATACATAAGCGGCCATAAGACTCCAATTCAGTAGTGTACACAATTTTGGAAATAAGAGCTAAACGGTGCTGTCCACGCATGTGGCCACTAAGCCTTTAGAGGTTGTTCAAGCAATAATTCATCGAGTTAAAACACACTTTATAGCGTCAATGTGTACTTTCAATGCGTAGGGAAAGTAGTTGAAATAAACAAAATATTTTTATATTTGCTGTAACCTTCATTCTTTAAATATATACATATATACATATATATATATACTAGGGATGTCCCGATCCGATATTTGGATCGGCTGCCGATATTTGCCAAAAATTGCGTATCGGCAAGGCATGGGAAAATGCCGATCCAGATCGAGTTTAAAAAAAAACTCCGGTCCGTGTTTTCCAACGCACCGATTTAAATAATACATTCCACTTTTCTGCTGCTCCGTAATTTCCGTTCCGCATTTTCCAGCACACCTTCAACACATCCACAGGTCTGTGGATTCTCACGCAGTTGCTTTTAGCTGCTGGCATTACACGACAGGCTCTTCTCGTTCTTTCCTGTGTCTCCCTCTCACAGACAGCGAGGGCACCTTCATACACACGTCACATACTGTCACGTCATACGTCACATATGTATGCGTCCTCTCCCAGCAGAGAGCGAGGTATAGCGGCATGGCTAACGTTAGCTGTGATGTTAGCGCAGCCGCTAAGGTGCGCGCCTGCTAAAGCGTCCTCTGCGCACGGCAAATCTATGCCACGCACAAAATCAAATAAAAAAATAAGCGCATAACAATTTTCGACACACGGACACGACAGAGAAAACAGTTTTCGTCATCATTGTTCAAATATTGTGACGTCTGTTGAGACGCTTATCTCCATTCGGTGCCACACGTCCACACCATCAAAATGCCGAGGCAAAAATGTCCACATCAACACCGTATGAAAAAATTAGTGATTTTTTTAGTTGTGATTTCCTTCTCTGCATGAAAGTTTAAAAGTAGCATATATTAATGCAGTATGAAGAAGAATGTTTTAATGTAGACATGCAAGCCTTGAAAGAACATTTTGAAAATCAAGACTACATTTCCTGCAAATGGGTGCATTTCTACCCTATATTTTAACTTTAGATTTATTCTCATATCAAACTCTTTTGGCTGTCTTTTTGACACTTACATCCGGCGCCCCCCTCCACACCCTGGATTATAAATAATGTAAATAATTCAATGTGATTATCTGGTGTGATGACTGTATTATGATGATAGTATATATCTGATGATTAAATTGTATCATGAATCAATTTAGGTGGACCCCGACTTAAACAAGTTGACAAACTTATTGGGGTGTTACCATTTAGTGGTCAATTGTACGAAATATGTACTTCACTGTGCAACCTACTAATAAAAGTCTCAATCAATCAATCAAAACACATAGAATCATCATACTGCTGTGATTATATGCATCAAGTGTTCATTCAAGGCTAAGGCAAAATATCGAGATATATATCGTGCATCGCAATATGGCCTTAAAATATCGCAATATTAAAAAAAGGCCATATCGCCCAGCCCTAGTTCAATGATGCCATTTCTGTTTGTCATGTATAATTTTGTCTATTTTGTGTTTATCCTTGAATAAACAGGTCAGTTTCTTGTTACCAACCATTGTGTATTATTCAAACTCCCCTAATTCAGCTGGCTAGTTGTTATCAAGAGTACTAAAACCCTTTTCAACATGATTCTGACAACTAAGTAGGCTAAATAAATTTAAACTTTAATACATGCTCGGATAGGCCAGTATCGGTCAGTATCGGTATCGGATCGGAAATGCAAAAACAATATCGGTATCGGATCGGAAGTGCAAAAACCTGGATCGGGACATCCCTAATATATACACACACATATATACATACACATATACGTACATACATATACATACATATATGTATATATACATACATATTAGGGTTGTCTCGATACTAATATTTTGGTACCGGTACCAAAATGTATTTCCATACTTTTCGATCATTGTGATTGGCAAAAATGGAACATTGTCACTCAATGCCTTTGACGACGGAGAAAAAAAAAAACCTCTGCCTCTTGAGGTTATAGCTGGTATTCCGACATGTGACTTCTTCCAGGAAGTGAAGACCAGTGGTGGTCTACCAAGCTAAGATGGTTGTTGTACAAAAGAGGAGTACAAAAGAGGCTTAAATATTCTGCAAAAAGCAGATACGAGCAAAAAAATCTAACTATGCAATGGAATAAATCCCTATACTTCATCAAAAAAAGGTTTGTCGAGTGATATCAAGGATTATACGTCGGTCGTCTTCTCAGACATATGGAACTATTGTGCTCCAGACGAAAACAGATGGAAACTTGGAAAAGCATAGAGGTCTACAACTTCTTTGTGTGTGACTGGGTCAAGGAAATTGGTATCAAGACATCATGCATCATTTTTGCTGGGGTAAGGTTGCATTTCATGATTTCACATGGTGTCTAAGACAGTGTTTTTCAACCTTTTTTGAGCCAAGGCACAGTTTATGCGTTGAAAAAATCCGGAGGCACACCACCAGCAGAAATCATTAAAAAAAACAATCTCAGTTAACAGTAAAAAATCGTTGTCGCAAATGTTGGATATGACTTCTGAAACGGACAAGCGGTAGAAAATGGATGGATGGATGGACTTTAAACCATAACCAAGCATGCATCAATATAGCTCTTGTCTCAAAGTAGGTGCACTGTCACGACCTGTCACATCACGCCGTGACTTATTTTGAGTTTTTTGCTGTTTTCCTGTGTGTAGTGTTTTAGTTTTTATCTTCCGCTCCTTTTGGTGGCTTTTTCTCCTTTTTTGGTATTTTCCTGTAGCAGCTTCATGTCTTCCTTTGAGCGATATTTCCCGCATCTACTTTGTTTTAGCAATCAAGAATATTTCAGTTGTTTTTATCCTTCTTTGTGGGGACATTGTTGATTGTCATGTCATGTTCGGATGTACATTGTGGACGCCGTCTTTGCTCCACTGTAAGTCTTTGCTGTTGTCCAGCATTCTGTTTTTGTTTACTTTGTAGCCAGTTCAGTTTTAGTTTCCTTCTGCATAGCCTTCCCTACGCTTCAATGCCTTTTGTTAGGGGCACTCGCCATTTATTTATTTTTGGTTTAAGCATTAGACAACCTTTTTACCTGCACACTGCCTCCCGCTGTTTCCGACATCTACAAAGCAATTAGCTATCGGCTGCCACCTGCTGATATGGAAGAGTATTACATGTTTACTCTGCCAAGCTCTAGACAGCACCGACACTCAACAACAACACATCATTTGTAGACTATAGAACGTGACAAGCGGTAGAAAATGGATGGATGGATGGAATTACTGGTTTGCAAAATAATATTTTCAACCCAAATAGGTGAAATTAGATAATCTCCCACGGCACACCAGACTGTATCTAGTGTGCCGCGGCACACAGTGGTTGAAAAACACTGGTCTAAGCTGCCGTGTTATTTGCTATTGCACGCGCCGTTTACGAGTAGCGTGTTTTCCACGTCTTTATCAAAATATAACTATAGATGTTGACATTGTGATTGTTACCTTTGGTTAAAGCTTAACTCTATTAGGTTTTTCTCACATTTGCTTTCTTTTATTTAGACACGCTGAGTTGCTGCTTTTCAAAACAGTTGTAGCAAACATGTGTTTAAGAAATACAAATAACATCAAGATACGGTAATACTTCAAAGGGAAATAACTGTTAAAAGTACATCAAACAAACCTTTAACAAAACTCATGCATTGTTCGACTCTGCTCCCTTGGACTAGAGTGTGAGCTGCATGATTTTCTCGTCGTCGTTTCCAAGTCTTGCACTTTACCGCCCTTTTTCATAACCTCTCAAAGAACTCTGAAGAAAGGTTTATCCTTTCCGCAATTTGAACGGTTTGTACAGCCAAAAACAACACAAACAGAGGGCATTTTGTCTTCGAGAAAGGCTAAATGGCGCCCGGTACCCATTGAAAACAGAGCTCGCTTGACCACCACCAGTATTCATTGGGCAGGACGTGATGTCACTAACATCCCAGCAATAGACCGCACTAAATAAAACCTCAATGTTGATTTGATTTCAATTAATCGTGCAGCCGTACTACAAACCCACGGCACTTGCTCTTTAGGCAGGGTCACGGGGTGTATTCACAAACACCAGAATAGTGAGCATGTAAGCCGGTTTTTTTTGCTGCAATTGCAGTAATTTACTGAGACCTTTTTTTCTTATTTAGAAAGTCTTTATGATGATCAATTTATTTCAGTGACTTGTTTCAAAACAGAGTAAACTGAGATGAGTGTGGGATAATCGTGCATTAACTGAAATCAAGATAGATTCCATCCATCCATCCATCCATCTTCTTCCGCTTATCCGAGGTCGGGTCGCGGGGGCAGCAGCTTAAGCAGGGAAGCCCAGACTTCCCTCTCCCCAGCCACTTCGTCCAGCTCCTCCCGGGGGATCCCGAGGCGTTCCCAGGCCAGCCGGGAGAGATAGTCTTCCAAGCGTGTCCTGGGTCTTCCCCGTGGCCTCCTACCGGTCGGACGTGCCCGAAACACCTTCCTAGGGAGGCGTTCGGGTGGCATCCTGACCAGATGCCCGAACCACCTCATCTGGCTCCTCTCGATGTGGAGGAGCAGCGGCTTTACTTTGAGCTCCCCCCGGATGACAGAGCTTCTCACCCTATCTCTAAGGGAGAGCCCCGCCACTCGACGGAGGAAACTCATTTCGGCCGCTTGTACCCGTGATCTTGTCCTTTCGGTCATGACCCAAAGCTCATGACCATAGGTGAGGATGGGAACGTAGATCGACCGGTAAATCGAGAGCTTTGCCTTCCGGCTCAGCTCCTTCTTCACCACAACGGATCGATACAGCATCCGCATTACTGAAGACGCCGCACCGATCCGCCTGTCGATCTCACGATCCACTCTTCCCCCACTCGTGAACAAGACTCCGAGGTACTTGAACTCCTCCACTTGGGGCAAGATCTCCTCCCCAACCCGGAGATGGCACTCCACCCTTTTCCGGGAGAGAACCATGGACTCGGACTTGGAGGTGCTGATTCCCATCCCAGTCGCTTCACACTCGGCTGCGAACTGATCCAGTGAGAGCTGAAGATCTTGGCCGGAGGAAGCCATCAGGACCACATCATCTGCAAATAGCAGAGACCTAATCCTGCAGCCACCAAACCAGATCCCCTCAATGCCCTGACTGCGCCTAGAAATTCTGTCCATAAAGGTTATGAACAGAATCGGTGACAAAGGGCAGCCTTGGCGGAGTCCAACCCTCACTGGAAACGTGTCCGACTTACTGCCGGCAATGCGGACCAAGCTCTGACACTGATCATACAGGGAGCGAACTGCCACAATAAGACAGTCCGTTACCCCATACTCTCTGAGCACTCCCCACAGGACTTCCCGGGGTACACGGTCGAATGCCTTCTCCAAGTCCACAAAGCACATGTAGACTGGTTGGGCAAACTCCCATGCACCCTCAAGGACCCTGCCGAGAGTATAGAGCTGGTCCACAGTTCCACGACCAGGACGAAAACCACACTGTTCCTCCTGAATCCGAGGTTCGACTATCCGGCGTAGCCTCCTCTCCAGTACACCTGAATAGACCTTACCGGGAAGGCTGAGGAGTGTGATCCCACGATAGTTGGAACACACCCTCCGGTTCCCCTTCTTAAAGAGAGGAACCACCACCCCGGTCTGCCAATCCAGAGGTACCGCCCCCGATGTCCACGCGATGTTGCAGAGTCTTGTCAAGATAGATTGTTTACCGTAATTAATTGTGATTAAAATTTTTGCCCAGGCCCGAGTTTAGATGCTGAAACACTAGACACCACATGACTTGCTGTTGGGAGGCAGTAGTGTCCTGCTGTGGGGATGAGAGACGGACATTGGGTACCAGAAAGCCCTGCTAAAAGTTGACTCAGTCCCAGTGGGATGCCGTGACGCTCTGACCTGAGGCGCTCTCAACAAGCATGCAGGGACTGTACCCGACGCTCAAGAGTGTTTTTATGCTGTACGGATGTTCTGGCAGTTCATTATCATCGAATAATGAGCTCCAACTGGAACCTCTGAGAGACCTTGTGGAAGTGTTCACTCTTCATTTTCATCAGAGTGGCACCCAGCCGTCATGACGGCACCGTAAACACACACGGCTCTCGTTAATATACAGCAAACGTGGCCTTTTCAGTGAAAACAGGTCACAGCCTGGCTACCCTTTACACAATAAAAGCATATACAAGCAAAATATGAACTTTGCTCTATTTTTTGCTCCACCTACTGTGACCTACGAGACAACAAAATAAACATGCAGGAACCCCACCGCCCCCTCCACCTGTCTGCACTCCATGATCGCATTGGTAACACCAAACATCCCGCCAAATGATGTAAGTCTAACGATCAACAAGCTTGATCATTCCCATAACATACAAGCTGTACACTAAGATATCAATTATTTGTACCACAGTACCGTATTTTATGGACTATAAGGCGCACTTAAAATCCTTTCATTTTCTTAAAAATCGACAGTGCGCCTTATAACCCGGCGCGCCTAATTTACGGCATAATTCTGGTTGTGCTTACCGACCTCGGTAAGCACAAGGTACATGGAATAATGATAAGTGTGACCAGTAGATGGTAGTCACACATAAGAGATACGTGTAGACTGCAATATGACGCCAGTAAACACCAAAACTTTAAATGTTCCATTGAAAATAAAGAACATTACACACGGCACTCAAAAATCCGTCAAAATGTTTTAGTATGACTTTGAAGCTGCACCGCTTGATGGATTGTCGGCCCATCACGTCTACCGTAGTCAGAGATACCAGTATTACTATGGCATACCTGCCAACTTTTGAAATCAGAAAAACCTAGTAGCCAGGGTCCAGGGGCCGCAGGCCCCGGTAGGTCCAGGACAAAGTCCTGGTGGGGGGTTCAGGCTTCGCCCCCCGACGCAAAATAATTATTAGCATTCAGACAGGTTAAAATGTTGCTAAAACCATCACTTTTCTATCAGTCACAGTGACTTTTCAAAACAAAAATATTACAGCAAAAATCATATGGGTTGATTGACATGTTTATTCTGTAAGCTAACTTCAATAGTTTGAAATTATTTTGACAGTTAATGCCAGTTATCCTGTCAACCTTTCACAAGACTTCAATTTGTTGATTGAAAGTATAAACAGTATAAACACTTTTTACAGTAAACAAATGGTAAAACAGTACTAAACAATTCCATTAGAAAAAAAATTGGTGTCATTATTAACTTTCTGTCCAAGCTTGTATAATCTACTGCCTTGTTCAATTGTAAAAAATATTCTGTGCCTAAAATTCACATTTCTATCACAATTATCATACTGTAAACATGGTAAGCTAACTTCATTAAAATTAATAGTCCTGTCAATAGCATGGAATTACAATTCAAATGTAGTTTTTTTGTAAGCCTTTCAAAAGAATTCAAAATATGAAAAATTAATGAAAATGAATTCAAGCCATCAGACACTTGAAAAGTGGCACATCACATCTCTAATGTAATCATTTTAACTTTTCAACAGAAATAGCACTGCAAAAATATTAAGGACATACTTCTGTATTTTGGTAGTTATGCTGTCAACATTTAACAAGATTTCTTCAACTTGGACTTGAAAGCATAAATAGTATAAACACTTTTAACAGTATAACAGTACTAAACAATTCCAATAGATAACATTGGTGTCATTACCTTTTTGTGGCTAAAATCCGAAAAACGTTGAAAGTTTTCCACTTGTATCGCTAGCAACGGCATTAGACTTGTGTTCTTTTGTCCCAACGTGGTCTTTTACATCGCTAATTCCTCCGTGTCCGATCGAAAAATCTTGTCTGCACAAGGTGCAATTCGCGTAGTTTTCACCCTTTTTGGAACGGATAATTATTCCCGGATAGGCTTTTGAATATTCTTTACGGAATGACTGCAGTTTTCTTTTCGGTTTAAGACTCGTTTGCGATTTTTCTCCGGCTGATTCCATGATCGTTCGCTCGTTTGGAAACAATGGCAACAGGTGCCTCGTGCTTGGCAGCGGTGCTATAAATAGCCTCGCGCATTTAAAAAAAAAATTTTTTTTTAATTAATGAAAAACCGTATTTTTTATCACTGCAACCGTAACCCGGAATAGGTTGATGAAAACCGTACTAATTACGGGAAAACCGGAGTAGTTGGCAGGTATGCTATGGTGTGTATACAAGGACCGCAAAAGGGCACCCATTAACAGACATTATCTGGCGTTTTGTTTCACAATATTATGCAAAAACAACTTTTCTTACCTTCTGGTACCTGCTGATGTGTATTTGAGATCTGCGTAAGTCCTGAAAATTTGCGCAGGTCCGCCACTGTAGTTGGTGCCGACGCCGTAGTCGATAAGCTCTCTATCTTCTTGTTATGGGACATTCACCCTCTGCTGTTGCCATTTCTAATATAAAGTAGTGTACAATTCTAACTTATATCTCGCTATGGAAGGGTTAAAAACTACCAGTGTAGTGAGTTTACATAATTCACCCACGGAACTTTAGTTATTAGAGAGTTCCGGTCGGTCGGTTTTCGGCGTTGCTGCACTAGTGAGCCACAGATGAGGAGATGCTGCTCCGTTATTGCATACTTGCCAACCTTGAGACCTCCGATTTCGGGAGGTGGGGGGGTTGGGGGCGAGGCGTGGTTGGGGGCGTGGTTAAGAGGGGAGGAGTATATTGACAGCTAGAATTCACCAAGTCAAGTATTTCCTATATATATATATATATATATATATATATATATATATATATATATATATATATATATATATATATATATATATATACATCCTGAAAATATGCAAACAAAACAGTGTTTGGATAATTGATATTTCAAACTTGCATAAATAAATATTAAGGAATATAACACAACTTGGCTTCTGAGAGCTTCAAAATGTAATGAATAAAATGCTAAAGTTGTTGATAAACAAGCAATTATTTTAATAATTAAATATGGTCATTTTAAATAAATTATTATGATAATTTAAAATTAATTATTTCAAATATGTTTATTTTAATGTATAATTCTATGGCTGGATGTAATAAGGAGTCGGAAAAAATAAAAAATAAAAATACAATTAATTTTGATGTTTTTAGCAAAATATAGTAAAAATGTTTTTTTTTAATTAATAAATATATTTACTTTTAGGTAAGATAAACATAATAATACAATTTATCTCTAGTCTGGATGATTTAGTTCTTGTCACCCTGTTGTCCTCCCGTCAGTCCTCACTCAGGTCCGCATGGAGCTGAGGGGGCGTGGCCTCCAGCTCCGGCTGAAAATCGGGAGATTTTCGAGAGAATATTTGTCCCGGGAGGTTTTCGGGAGAGGCGCTGAATTTCGGGAGTCTCCCGGAAAATTCGGGAGGGTTGGCAAGTATGCGTTATTGATTGAAGTAAAGTCTGAATGTCATTAAAACAGTTAGCTCCATCTTTTGACACTTCTTCCACTCCTGTCCTTGCACGCTACACCGCTACAACAAAGATGACGGTGAGAAGACGCTGTCGAAGGTGAGCCACGTAAATAAGACCGCCCACAAAACGGTGCATACTAAAGAGACTGTCAGAAAGCAACTTGAAGATGATGTGTAAAACATCATCTATGCAACATTTTGACCAAAGAACCACCATTACATGTTATGTAGACCACAAGATAGTTTCCATTTCGAAAAAAATCATAATATGACCCCTTTAATGCGCCTTATAATCCGGTGCGACTTTAGTATTAAAAAAGACCTGAATAGACCTGCTCATCATCAGTGCGCCTTATAATCCGGTGTGCCCTATGGTCCAGAAAATACGCTTTATGTTTAAAGTATAAATTAAGAAAATACAAGGCTTTGTATGACTATGTACACACACGCACAGACACATGCAGGGAAAGAGCCTTCTGGATGGTTAAGTGGAGATAGGAGAGGAAAGTAAATCTAATCATACCTGATGACTGATAGCACTTATGATGAGTACAGGGTTAGAATATCCTGCAGTGAAGTGGTGCGTTCTTATTACTGCCGCTCTCCATCTTGGAAAAATGGGTTCATTATTAGGACAGAGCTCGCCGTGAGTATGAGTCGCCCAGCACCGCTAGAGTCCGTCGGAACGGATGAGATGAAGTCCATTAATACCTGACCGCTTGTTTTTGATAACTTAATAAAACGGTACGCCTCTATACTGTGGTGTGAATGGCTTTCAGGGGCGAACATAAGATTGAAAAGTGCACTAAAATGATCCAATAAGACCAGAGGTGGGTAGTAACGCGCTACATTTACTCCGTTACATCTACTTGAGTAACTTTTGGGATAAATTATACTTCTAAGAGTAGTTTTAATGCAACATACTTTTACTTGAGTATATTTATAGAGAAGAAACGCTACTTTTACTCCGCTACTTTTATCTACATTCAGCTCGCTACTCGCTACTAATTTTTATCGATCTGTTAATGCACGCTTTGTTTGTTTTGGTCTGTCAGACAGACCTTCATAGTGCCTGCGTTTCACCAATCAGATGCAGTCACTGGTGACGTTGGACCAATCAAACAGAGCCAGGCGGTCACATGACCTGACTTAAACAAGTTGAAAAACGTATTGGGTGTTACCATTTAGTGGTCAATTGTACGGAATATGTACTGTACTGTGCAATCTACTAATAAAAGTTCCAATCAATCAATCAATCAAAATTGTGAAGGAAAAAAGACCCTTTTTTATTTCAACCGTACATCCCGTCAAAAGCCTAAAGACTGACTACACAGTTCCTGTCTTCACAATAAAAGTGCCGCTCCATCGCGCATGCGCTTTCAAAATAAGAGTCTCCGAAAGCCAGCGCAAACAAGCTAGCAAGCTACGGAGTTTGCCGCCAATGTATTTCTTGTAAAGTGTATAAAAACGAATATGGAAGCTGGACAAATTAGATGCCAAAAACCAACCACTTTCATGTGGTATTAGACAGAAAGGAGGAACTTTTTTTCTCCTCCATTTGAAAACGTGGACGCTATCAGCACTACTGTCTGATTACAATCAATGCAAGTCATCAGAATCAGGTAATACACCAACTTATATTCTTGTCTTCATGAAAGAAAGGAATCTATATGTGTTAAACATGCATGTATATTCATTAAAACACCTTTAACATGTAAACAAAAACGGCAAAATAAATAAATATAAATTATATACTGTATATATCAATTTATATATATATATATATGTGTGTATATATATATATATATATATATATATATATGATATGTGTGTGTATGTTACTCATCAGTTACTCAGTACTTGAGTAGTTTTTTCACAACATACTTTTTACTTTTACTCAAGTAAATATTTGGGTGACTACTCCTTACTTTTACTTGAGTAATAAATCTCTAAAGTAACAGTACTCTTACTTGAGTACAATTTCTGGCTACTCTACCCACCTCTGAATAAGACTCATTGTTACATTGATAAAACCGAAGTCACAGCTGTTGATTTGTGCTAATAGCAGCTTGGCAAACAAGGCTTTGGATTTCTACATCTACAGCAACATCAAGTATACTGTGAAGTCCCCAAGTAAGCAAAATTAACTTTTTAATGTTATAATAAAATATGTGTCCTTAGAGTTTAATGAGCGCCAACTGTAAGAAAAATCAAACATCCCCCTCACTTGTTTTCTCCACTTTAGAGGAGAGAGGCTCAAACGGTTGATTTTAGAAGTTCTGGTTTATCATGACGTAAAGAAGGAAAAACTTTCTTCCTATTCAACTTTTTACATCTCTGACCCACTGCTAACTACATGAGTCAGCCCTAAGTCAAAAAGGACAAAAATTAAATTAAAAAGCAGGCTTTGCTACACAACCTAAGATATAATAAATCTAAATATGATAGGTCTTCCAACTATCAGTCAGTCCAGTAAGTATGTGGGAGCTTAGTGACGCACAATTAATCCAATTTTAATTATGATCGCGATTTTTGTGGGTGATATTTCAGGGTTTTCCCTACATCTAAACCAGTGGTTCTCAAACTTTTTTTGTCATCCCCCACTTTGGACAAGGGGGAGTTTTCAAGCCCCACCTGCCCCCATCGCCCCAACAGAGCGCTAATGCCAAGCTTTAACATTTTCAAATTTATTGAACATCAAGTTGTATACATTCGAACTCAATAACATAAAATAACATAAAGTTCAATAATAAATAAAATAACTGTGCAGCTGTGGTATAACTTGCATCAAGTTCAATAATAAATAAAATAACTTCCATCAAGTTCAATAATAAATAAAACAAAAGTGTTATAACTTGCATCAAGTTCAATAATAAATCAAAAAAAGTGTTATAACTTGCATCACGTTCAATAATAAATTAAAAAAACTGTTATAACTTGCATCAAGTTCAATAATAAATCCAAAAAAGTGTTATAACTTGCATCACGTTCAGTAATAAATCAAAAAAGTGTTATAACTTGCATCAAGTTCAATAATAAATCAAATAAAAGTGTTATAACTTGCATCAAGTTCAATAATAAATCAAAAAAAGTGTTATAACTTGCATCAAGTTCAATAATAAAAAAAAGTGTTATAACTTGCATCACGTTCAATAATAAATCAGAAAAAGTGTTATAACTTGCATCAAGTTCAATAATAAATCCAGTAACTTGCATCAAGTTCAATAATAAATCAAAAAAAGTGTTATAACTTGCATCAAGTTCAATAATAAATAAAACAAAAGTGTTATAACTTGCATCAAGTTCAATAATAAATCAAAAAAAGTGTTATAACTTGCATCAAGTTCAATAATAAATCAAATAACTTGCATCAAGTTCAATAGTAAATACAATAAAAGTGCCACTTTGCAATCTTTGCAAAAAAAAAAAGGAGGAGCTATGCATTTGGCAAGACAGGGCAAGTGACAGCACTTTCCCCCAGGAGAGCCACCTTGCTTCACTGTGAAACAGCACGGCTGTATGATCAGCTCCCATTTCCTCACACAGTGCAGAGAACAGTCGCGCTTTCAGTGGTCGTGTTTTGATCAAATTTACCGCGCTCACAACATCTGTTAAAACCTCATTGAGTTCGGGGCTGAGCTGCCTTGACGCGAGTGCTTCCCGGTGAATGACACAGTGCGTGCCCGTCACATTTTTGTTTCTCTGCAGGCGCTGGCTCTGGCTCGACGACCTTTGAGGTGTGAGTCACAAATGTATATATTTGTGTAATTGTGGTCCACACATTAGCCTGCTACCCATCCGCTCGAAAGTTTGTTCCGCTTAGCCCCGCCCCCATTAGTTACTGTTGCTATGTCTGTCAAACTTTCGCTCCTACCGAGAAATATAAAGCCTACAGTAAAAATAAGTACCGGTAATTTCCATTTATTTATATAGCGGATTTCACAGACAGAATCACAAAGTGATTTACAGTGTGTATAGAAAATGAAAGCATAGTAAAAAAAATAATCTAAAAATATAATAATTAAAAAAAAATTTTTAAGTGAAATTTCCTCCCGTTCCTCGCGCCCCACCTGTCATGTCTCTATTCCCCACCAGTGGGGCACGCCCCACACTTTGAGAAACGCTGATCTAAACGATCATGGCAAGCTTACTGCAGCCACACCTTCAAAATAAGTTAGTTTTGTATGGGTTTGCTTTACAAACCCCGTTTCCATATGAGTTGGGAAATGGTGTTAGATGTAAATATAAACGGAATACAATGATTTGCAAATCATTTTCAACCCATATTCAATTGAATGCACTACAAAGACAAGATATTTGATGTTCAAACTCATAAACTTTTTTTTTTTTGCAAATAATAATTAACTTAGAATTTCATGGCTACACTTCTCTTTTGTAAAGTAAATCTGAACAGCCGACATGGGCATCTACATCAACTATATGATTTGCCTGAGAAGCTGGACAGGACATAAAAAAAAAAAAAAAAAAAAAAATAGAATTTCATGGCTGCAACACGTGACAAAGATTTATTTTCTGTTGCTTCAATTATTTGTTTGATGAGTGTAATCAAAATTGTTGAAGGTGGATGGAGATCTACTGGAAATGTTGGAAGCTCTGTAACCATATATGATACAGTTCAGGTGTGCCAAACTCGTTTTTAGTAACGGCCTTACTCTCAGTGGGCCGTTTGTAACAGTTAATGTTTATGAATATAAACGTATATTAGCCTCTTTACACAATTTGCACGGACAACTGCTTTTGATTATCCTGTTTTACGAACAGATTGATGAAGAACTTGGTTTGAAATTGTAAGTCGAGATGACAAGCAGATATCTAAATATTTATTTTCGATATTCCAAAAAATTGCTTGGAATATCTTGCTACATCATCAGATAATATCAAAGTTTAGAACATATGCAATTGCTGGGTTGCATGACGTCACATCTGTTTTTCTTCTTCGCTGCTTAATTCACATGATGGTCAAGCAGCTTGAATGTGGCGTCAAAACAAGTGAGAGTGAGTCTAGAGTTTGAGCAGAAAAAGCCATATTGCTGTTCTGTTTCTGAGTGTTCCAGTCGTTCAAATAGAGGGATAGGAAAGGGCTTTTATAGAGTCCCGAAAGAAGTGGTTCATAGAGGTAATAAAGTAAAAACAAAAACAAAAGTGCGTCGAAGGAAATGGCTCTTAAAAATATCACTTTCACCATCTTGCGGCATACAATCGGCCCATGCTTGTGTCTGCAGTGATCACTAAGGCTGAAACGAAGCATCGACGTAGTCGACGTCATCGGTTACGTAAATACGTCGACGCCGTTTTTGTGCGTCGGCGCGTCGTATATTTACGTCACACTACTGTCATGGCGGAGCGCAAAGCAGACGATGCGAGCGAGGGAAAAAAGCACGCCAAAAGTCGTCAAAAGTGTGGGAGTATTTCAATAAACGGCCTAATAATGTTGTATGCACACTGTGTCGAGCGGAAATGGCCTATCATAGCAGCACAACGGCTATGAAGGAACATTTGAAAAGAAAACCGACAGCATTCTTGCCATCACCATCAACTAGTCAATCGTCCGCGTGCGTATACGTTGTCATCATTACACAAAAACATGGATGTGTCATTTGTATCTGCGTTGTAAATTCATAAACTAAAGCACCGTTTCGCTCTGAGAGGCGCGTTTGGCGTGCCTGTTCAGTGTTTACAAAGACTCGCTCCTCTTTAACGCTGTGGAGAGGCGGGGCCGGCGAGCGAGCGGCGAGGTGGGGCGCGCCGGGAGCGACGCCGCAATCGTGCCCAGGTGCGCGATCCGCGCACCTGGGCACGATCATCCAATTTCCTCTCGCTGAAGAAAAGGGGAGCAGCAGAGAGAGAGGGAAGAGAGACTGGAAGGAGCCTGAGTGAAGCTGACGTGGAGCGAGAGAGGAGGAGAGACAGAGACAGGGGACGACGAGCGAGCGAGGAAGAGGAGCCGAAAAGCGAGGAAAGAAAGAGAAAAGAGTTGGAAGAGAAAAGACTTTGTGTAAAATTAAAAGATTGTAAACCTGACAAAGCCGTCTGGCGTTCAGTCTGTCGGTCCTGAAAGAACCCCACGGCACAAAGACGTGTCACAAACGCTAACGTTAATTAGTTGTGCAAATACCTTTTACAACATTAACAGTTACATATACTATGTACAAACCAACAATTAACTTTCACTTTAATCATACTATCATTGTTGTGTTATTAAGCAAAATAAGCAATACTTTTACTTTTGTTGAAATGTTTACACTGTACACTTTTTTTGTATTGGATGTTTAGCTTTATTTTTGCACATTTTAGCAAATAAGCAATACTTTTACTTTTGTTGAAATGTTTACACTGTTACAGAATATTTCCGTTTTGTACTTTTTTGTATTGGATGTTTATCTTTATTTTTGCACATTTTAAAGCAAAATAAGCAATACTTTTAATTTTGAAATGCTTATACTATTGCAGAATATTAAGATTTGCACTGGATGTTTACTTTTATATTTGCACATTAAAAAGCAAATAAGCTACTTTTAATTTTGTTAAATGTTAAAAGTTTTAAATGTTTACATTGTTACAGAATATTTTGTCATGTTGTTGTCAATGTTGACTGAGTGGCCATACTTTTTTTTTTGTAAATAAAAGCCATGCCTTTTGAAAAAACTGGCCTACATTTATTTTTTCCTCTTCATTTTAAATTAAAAAAATAATCGGTAAAAGGAAAAATAATCTATAGATTAATCAAAAAAATAATCTATAGATTAACCGATTAATCGAAAAAAAATAATCTATAGATTAATCGATAAAAAAATAATCGTTAGCTGCAGCCCTAGTGATCACTTTGTAAAATGTTTGTTTGAACATTTGATTTGTTTGAGAAACTTTCTGTGATGCTATCGAGCTCATCCTCTACAATATTAGTAGTGTTTGAGATCAGAACCTAACGTACAAAAGGACAAGAGATCGCATTAGTTTGTGTTCTTTTGTGGTTTCCATGCCTAAATATAACTACAAAGACCTGCTTGTGCAAATAAACTAACGTCATGTTAAGTCCTAGTAATAAATATTGTAATTGTTGCTCCAATCCACCCTATTTTCATTGTCGATTTTAGTAACAGAAACTAAAAGCCTAGTTGTTGTTGTGCAGCCAAGCCAAGTGCTTTATTCGAAACGGAATGACTAGATAATTGTGCTTTTGGTGCCATTTGTTAGCATCGAGAAAATATGCTTAACAGTATTGATAAACTAGATGAATAAATCTCTTCTAGGCTCAACAGCATACACTGAATATTGATATCACTACCAAACATTGCTGGACAATAAGGACATCCATAGCTAAACTAGGCAAAATGTGAACTTCACACCATAAAAACAACTGCAGACATAAATTGTATATGAGACTAATATTTGTAGCAGGAAATCAACTGCAAACAAATGTATAATTTTTTCTCATTAGCGTCACGATCACAGCCGCACAGCACTCGTCAATCAAATCCAACATTGTCTTTCACAGATTAATGGTTAATTTGTAGACCCCTCCAGATGTAAAAACATGATGTGCCTCCAATCGCTTCTTCTTTAAATCCTTGTAAGTGTCAAAGGAAGTGAAGTCGTAGCAAACAGTCACGTCTTGGCTATGATAAATGGTTTAGATTTTTCAAAAAAAAAAAAAAAAAAGGCAAAATGACCCAAACAAAGATCAGGGTGTTGGTTAATAATATGGTTAATAAGTTTTTGTTTCATATCGTCAGACATCACAACATTATTGTGATGATTTTGAAATACCAATACCAACAATATAATACCATACACCCCTATGGATTAGGCATACTAACCCTGTGGCAAATAAAAAGTAGCAACCATGGTGAGATCCCAACCTTCTAGTAGACGTGGTCTTGTTTCCACTTTAACACTCACTCATCCATTTCACCGTTACAAGCTTGGAAATTTGCATGACTCATTTTCGATTATAATATTTTTATGATCGTCCATCCATCCATTTTCTTCCGAGGTGGGGTCGCGGGGGCAGCAGCCTAAGCAAGGAAGCCCAGACTTCCCTCTCCCCAGCCACTTTGTCCAGCTCCTCCCGGGGGATCCCGAGGCGTTTCCAGGCCAGCCGGGAGACATAGTCTTCCCAAACATGTCCTGGGTCTTCCCCGTGGCCTCCTACCGGTCGGACGTGCCCTAAACACTTCCCTAGGGAGGCGTTTGGGTGGCATCCTGACCAGATGCCCGAACCACCTCATCTGGCTCCTCTCCATGTGGAGGAGCAGCGGCTTTACTCTGAGCTCCTCCCGGATGACAGAGCTTCTCACCCTATCACTAAGGGAGAGACCCGCCACCCGGCGGAGGAAACTCATTTGGGCCGCTTGTACCCTTGATCTTGTCCTTTCGGTCATAACCCAAAGCTCATGACCATAGGTGATGATGGGAACGTAGATCAACCGGTAAATTGAGAGCTTTGCCTTCCGGCTCAGCGCCTTCTTTTATGATCGTGAGAAGCCAAAATCAAAATCTGATTAATTGTCCAATCCTAGTGCAAAGGCAACCACAGATGGTTGTATCACAGCTTTTTGACATGGGTCTTATTTTCCCTAGCACTTACGGTCCAAGCGGGATTCATCAGATGAAATGCGACACCCTTGTCAGTTATTCACTGATACAGGACCCTCTGGAATGTATCGGATTCCAGCCTTGAGGGGGTTGTGTAATTTAGAAACACGGACCCTACATTAGTCCATCTTCTTTTGGATCCAACTCCCATTCAGCTAAACTCAACACAGGTCCATTCGATTTATGTTTTGTCTCACAATGGAATATGCAATTGCTAGTTTCCTGTTTCCGCTGACACATTTATGTCGCAGAGTACTAGATTGTTCAAACGCCACAGTTACGATCAACCCGTGGCCAATCTTTGCAAAAATGACTTTCCCCTCTTATGAAAAAACACATCTGATCCGCACTTTTGTCGTGTGCAACAATGGCAAAACCAGTCAAAACAATTGCATGGGGCCTGTAGTATTATTAAGAATCTATTAGACTTGCTGGCCTGCGTAATTCAGTCGAGGGAATTATGACAGTGGAAAATCATTTCCCGGGATAGGAGGCCGCAGCTAATCGTCCTGTAATCTGATCTGCCTGCATACTGTAGCATTCAGCCGCATCGCTAGCCGGTCCAGCCAGCCGGTCACACATGTGCATACCCTCATTGCCTGCCAATAATCTGATAGGAGACTCGCATCGCTCAAACGCCACTATCCAGGTTTTTCGGAGGATTACAAATGGTATCAGATCACTTGCTAATACTTGTGTTGTGAGGTCTGAAATTGTATTTACACCAATATCAATTGTGATCATGCAGCATCCGCCAAAAACATATTTTAGCTACCACCTGTCAGGTAAGGAGAATTACTTCAATTTATGCAACTTGTTTTAATTCTTATAATTTTATTGCATGTTTTTTGTATCTCTTTAATTTAGGTAACCAGGGACTGCAGATGGAAATGAGCTATTTAGCTATAATCTGGTGCAGAACTAGGGCTGGGCCATCCATCCATCCATCCATCCATCTTCTTCCGCTTATCCGAGGTCGGGTCGCGGGGGCAGCAGCCTAAGCAGGGAAACCCAGACTTCCCTCTCCCCAACCACTTCGTCCAGCTCCTCCCGGGGGACCCCGAGGCGTTCCCAGGCCAGCCGGGAGACATAGTCTTCCCAACGTGTCCTGGGTCTTCCCCGCGGCCTCCTACCGGTCGGACGTGCCCTAAACACCTCCCTAGGGAGGCGTTCGGGTGGCATCCTGACCTGATGCCCGAACCACCTCATCTGGCTCCTCTCGATGTGGAGGAGCAGCAGCTTTACTTTGAGCTCCTCCCGGATGGCAGAGCTTCTCACCCTATCTCTAAGGGAGAGCCCCGCCACCCGGCGGAGGAAACTCATTTCGGCCGCTTGTACCCGTGATCTTGTCCTTTTGGTCATAACCCAAAGCTCATGACCATAGGTGAGGATGGGAACGTAGATCGACCGGTAAATTGAGAGCTTTGCCTTCCGGCTCAGCTCCTTCTTCACCACAACGGATCGATACAGCATCCGCATTACTGAAGACGCCGCACCGATCCGCCTGTCGATCTCACGATCCACTCTTCCCCCACTCGTGAACAAGACTCCGAGGTACTTGAACTTCTCCACTTGGGGCAAAATCTCCTCCCCAACCCGGAGATGGCACTCCACCCTTTTCCGGGCGAGAACCATGGACTCGGACTTGGAGGTGCTGATTCTCATCCCAGCCGCTTCACACTCGGCTGCGAACCGATCCAGTGAGAGCTGAAGATCCTGGCCAGATGAAGCCATCAGGACCACATCATCTGCAAAAAGCAGAGACCTAATCCTGCAGCCACCAAACCAGATCCCCTCAACGCCTTGACTGCGCCTAGAAATTCTGTCCATAAAAGTTATGAACAGAATCGGTGACAAAGGGCAGCCTTGGCGGAGTCCAACCCTCACTGGAAACGTGTCCGACTTACTGCCGGCAATGCGGACCAAGCTCTGGCACTGAGCATACAGGGAGCGGACTGCCACAATCAGACAGTCTGATACCCCATACTCTCTGAGCACTCCCCACAGGACTTCCCGAGGGACACGGTCGAATGCCTTCTCCAAGTCCACAAAACACATGTAGACTGGTTGGGCAAACTCCCATGCACCCTCAAGGACCCTGCCGAGAGTATAGAGCTGGTCCACAGTTCCACGACCAGGACGAAAACCACACTGTTCCTCCTGAATCCGAGGTTCGACTATCCGGCGTAGCCTCCTCTCCAGTACACCTGAATAGACCTTACCAGGAAGGCTGAGGAGTGTGATCCCACGATAGTTAGAACACACCCTCCGGTTCCCCTTCTTAAAGAGAGGAACCACCACCCCGGTCTGCCAATCCAGAGGCACCGCCCCCGATGTCCACGCGATGCTGCAGAGTCTAGGGCTGGGCGATATATCGAATATACTCGATATATCGTGGGTTTGTCTCTGTGCGATATAGAAAATGACTATATCGTGATATTGAAGTATACGTCCTCACGCAGTTGCTTTTAGCTGCGGGCATTACACTGCCTTGTCTCTCCTTCTCACAGAGACGTAAAACAAGCGCACCTTCTTACATACGTCACATACTGTCGCGCGTGCAACGTCATACGCTCCCGCGGAGCAGAGAGGTAGCAGCATGGGTAACGTTAGCTGTGGTGCGAGTGGTAATACGAGAGAAAGAAGGTGCGAATCTGGTAACAAATGAAGGAAGAATTAATTCCCAAGAAAAACAGCAGGGGGTCCATCGTCTGGGTGGTTTGGCTTCAAGCGGGAAGATCTTGAGTTTGAGTTTATTTGGAACATGCAATCATACAACACGATACATCACAATCTCCAGTTTGTCTATTCAACATGTTCGAAAAGGAGTAGGAAGAAGCAGAGCTTATTTAATCCTACCCCTTTTCTTTTACATAACAGTTGCTAAAACTTTTGTTCACATCCTGTTCTCAATTTATTCACAATATACTCCATAAGTAATCACAATAAAAATAAGTAAATAAATAATAATTGATGAAGTAAGTTCCATTTCATATGTTGAGATAAGTAAGATTAGTTTGTGAGTGAAAGAATGAAAGAATGGATGAGTTAAATAAATACAGAATGTTTATCATGGTTCTTCTTCTTTGTACTTTGTAAACACTTTAAGTTTGAAGAGTTTCTTGAAGTGAATCATATTAGTACATTGTTTGATTGCTTTGCTTAATCCATTCCATCATTTAATTCCACATACTGATATACTGAAGGTCTTAAGCGTTGTACGTGCATACAAATGTTTTAAATTACATTTCTCTCTAAGATTATATTTCTCCTCTTTTTTTGAGAAGAATTGTTGTATATTCTTGGCTAGCAGGTTATAGTTTGCTTTGTGTATCATTTTAGCTGTTTGCAAATTCACTATGTCGTAGAATTTCAGTATCTTTGATTCAATAAATAAAGGATTTGTATGTTCTCTATAACCAACATTATGTATTATTCTAACTGATCTTTTTTGTAACACCGTTAATGAATGAAGTGTACTTTTGTAATTATTTCCCCATATTTCTGCACAATAACTCAGATATGGTAACACTAGTGAGCAGTAGAGAATATGAAGTGATTTTTTGTCTAGAATAGGGATGTCCCGATCCAGGTTTTTGCACTTCCGATCCGACACCGATATTGTTTTTGCATTTCCGATCCGATACCGATACTGACCGATACTGGCCTATCCGAGCATGTATTAAAGTTTAAAGTTATTTAGCCTACTTAGTTGTCAGAATCATGTTGAAAAGGGTTTTAGTACTCTTGATAACAACTAGCCAGCTGAATTAGGGGAGTTTGAATAATACACAATGGTTGGTAACAAGAAACTGACCTGTTTATTCAAGGATAAACACAAAATAGACAAAATTATACATGACAAACAGAAATGGCATCATTGAACTAGGGCTGGGCGATATGGCCTTTTTTTAATATTGCGATATTTTAAGGCCATATTGCGATACACAATATATATCTCGATATTTTGCCTTAGCCTTGAATGAACACTTGATGCATATAATCACAGCAGTATGATGATTCTATGTGTTTTGATTGATTGATTGAGACTTTTATTAGTAGGTTGCACAGTGAAGTACATATTCCGTACAATTGACCACTAAATGGTAACACCCCAATAAGTTTTTCAACTTGTTTAAGTCGGGGTCCACTTAAATTGATTCATGATACAGATATATACTATCAGATATATACTATCATCATAATACAGTCATCACACAAGATAATCACATTTAATTATTTACATTATTTATAATCCAGGATGTGGAAGGGGGGCGCCAGATGTAAGTGTCAAAAAGACAGCCAAAAGAGTTTGATATGAGAATAAATCTAAAGTTAAAATATAGGGTAGAAATGCACCCATTTGCAGGAAATGTATTCTTGATTTTCAAAATGTTCTTTCAAGGCTTGCATGTCTACATTAAAACATTCTTCTTCATACTGCATTAATATATGCTACTTTTAAACTTTCATGCAGAGAAGGAAATCACAACTAAATAGATCACTAATTTTTTCATACGGTGTTGATGTGGAAATTTTGATGGTGTGGAGTCTGGACGTGTGGCACCGAATGGAGATAAGCGTCTCGACAGACGTTACAATATTTGAAAAATGATGACGAAAACTGTTTTCTCTGTCGTGTCCGTGTGTCGAAAATTGTTATGCGCTTATTTTTTATTTGATTTTGTGCGTGGCATAGATTTGCCGTGCGCAGAGGACGCTTGAGCAGGCGCGCACCTTAGCGGCTGCGCTAGCATCACAGCTAACGTTAGCCATGCCGCTACCTCGCTCTCTGCTGGGAGAGGACGTATACGTATGTGACGTATGACGTGGCAGTATGTGGCGTGTGTAAGAAGGTGCGCTCGCTGTCTGTGAGAGGGAGACACAGGAAAGAGTGAGAAGAGCCTGTCGTGTAATGCCAGCAGCTAAAAGCAACTGCGTGAGAATTGTGGATGTGTTGAAGGTGTGCTGGAAAATGCGGAACGGAAATTACGGAGCAGCAGAAAAGTGGAATGTATTATTTAAATAGGTGCGTTGGAAAACACGGAGCGGAGTTTTCTTTTTTTAACTGGATCTGGATCGGCATTTTCCCATGCCTTGCCGATACGCAATTTTTGGCAAATATCGGCAGCCGATCCGATCCAAATATCGGATCGGGACATCCCTAGTCTAGAACATGTTTTGCTTTATTCATTATTGACGTGTTTCTTGCTACTTTATGTTGTATATTTTTTACGTGAGATTTCCCGTTCAATTTATCATCAATCATTATACCAAGAAATTTGGTTTCATTTACTCTTTCAATTTCTATTCCGTCTATTTGTATTTGTGTTTGAATTTCTCTTCTACTGTTACCAAATAGCATTATTTTCGTTTTACTGAGATTCAACGATAGTCTGTTTTTGTCAAACCATCTTTTTAATTTGTTCATTTCTTCTGTTATTATTTGTAGTATCTTCTGTGTGTTCTCTCCTGAACAAAACGCTGTTGTATCATCCGCAAATAATACTAACTTTAAATCTTTTGTAACTTTACAAATGTCATTTATATATAGATTGAATAATTTAGGTCCTAGTATTGATCCCTGAGGTACACCACAGGATATATTTAGCGTTGTAGAGGTGTGTTCGCCTAGTTTCACGTATTGTTTCCTGTTCATTAGATAACTTCTTATCCAGTTTAAGACTAACCCTCTGATGCCATATCGTTCTAGTTTTTTGATTAAAATATTGTGATTAATTGTGTCAAATGCTAAAAACTGCTGCCGCACATTTTTTATTATCTATAGCATTGGTAATTTCTTCTGTAATTTCAATTAAAGCCATCGAAGTTGAAACATTAGCTCTGTATCCATATTGATTTTCTTCGAGTATTCTATTTTTATTTATGAAACTCTCTAATCTGTTATTGAACAGACAACCGTAATATGTCGAGGATGCGGCAAAAGTGTTGCTACAAAAAGTAGCAGCTCTACTAATGTGTAGTATTTGAAAAGTCACCCGCTAGAGAATGAAGAGTGCTTGAAACTCTTCATGTCAATATTGAAGCAACCATTTCCACATCAACACTGTATGAAACAAATAGTCAACAACAGAAGGAGACAACGTCCGCAGGAACCTACCACATAGCGAAGGACATACACTATTTGATTTCCTATTATGCAGCTCATTTTAATTTGACAGTTATTGAAATATCTTGTGTGACATCATGCACAAAAGTGCACTTTATTTGTTTTAAACTATTGTAGTGGCGTTCTGTACAAAAAGTGCACTTTAATTTAGTGTTGTTTTGATATGTCATCTTAGTGACATCATGCACAAAAAGTGCACTGACAGCTTGTTTTAAAATGTCTCTGACAATCTTGCACTTTCTGTTTGGAAATGACATGAATGTTTGTGCCACTGCTTAATAACTGTTAAATAAATACACTTTTAGTTGTGATTTCCCTCTCTGCATGAAAGTTTAAAAGTAGCATATATTAATGCAGTATGAAGAAGAATGTTTTAATGTAGACACATAGAATCATCATACTGCATACCTGCCAACTTTTGAAATCAGAAAAACCTAGTAGCCAGGGTCCAGGGGCCGCAGGCCCCGGTAGGTCCAGGACAAAGTCCTGGTGGGGGGTTCAGGGGGGCTCCGACGCAAAATGATTATTAGCATTCAGACAGGTTAAAATGTTGCTAAAACCATCACTTTTCTATCAGTCACAGTGACTTTTCAAAACAAAAATATTACAGCAAAAATCATATGGGTTGATTGTAGGGCTGCAGCTAACGATTATTTTTCTATCGATTAATCTATAGATTATTTTTTCGATTAATCGGTTAATCTATAGATTATTTTTTCGATTAATCTATAGATTATTTTTCCTTTTACCGATTATTATTTTTTATTTAAAATGAAGAGGAAAAAATAAATGTAGGCCAGTTTTTTCAAAAGGCATGGCTTTTATTTACAAAAAAAAAAGTATGGCCACTCAGTCAACATTGACAACAACATGACAAAATATTCTGTAACAATGTAAATTTAAAACTTTTAACATTTAACAAAATTAAAAGTAGCTTATTTGCTTTTTAATGTGCAAATATAAAAGTAAACATCCAGTGCAAATCTTAATATTCTGGAATAGTATAAGCATTTCAAAAGTAAAAGTATTGCTTATTTTGCTTTAAAATGTGCAAAAATAAAGATAAACATCCAATACAAAAAAGTGCAAAACGGAAATATTCTGTAACAAGTGTAAACATTTCAACAAAAGTAAAAGTATTGCTTATTTGCTAAAATGTGCAAAAATAAAGCTAAACATCCAATACAAAAAAGTGTACAGTGTAAACATTTCAACAAAAGTAAAAGTATTGCTTATTTTGTTTAATAACACAACAATGATAGTATGATTAAAGTGAAAGTTAATTGTTGGTTTGTACATAGTATATGTAACTGTTAATGTTGTAAAAGGTATTTGCACAACTAATTAACGTTAGCGTTTGTGACACGTCTTGTGCCGTGGGGTTCTTTCAGGACCGACAGACTGAACGCCAGACGGCCTTGCCAGGTTTACAATCTTTTAATTTTACACAAAGTCTTTTCTCTTCCAACTCTTTTCTCTCCTCGCTTTTCGGCTCCTCTTCCTCGCTCGCTCGGATCGCGCAACTGGGCACGATTGCGGCGTCGCTCCCGGCGCGCCCCGCCTCGCCGCTCGCTCGCCGCCGCCGCCTCTCCACAGCGTTAAAGAGGAGCGCGTCTTTGTAAACACTGAACAGGCACGCCAAACGCGCCTCTCAGAGCGAAACGGTGCTTTAGTTTATGAATTTACAACGCAGATACAAATGACACATTCATGTTTTTGTGTAATAATGACAACGTATACGCACGTGGACGATTTACTTGGTGATGGCAAGAACGCTGTCGGGGGTTTTCTTTTCAAATGTTCGTTCATAGCCGTTGGGCTGCTATGATAGGCCATTTCCGCTCGACACAGTGTGCATACAACAACGTTATTAGGCCGTTTATTGAAATACTCCGACACTTTTGACGACTTTTGGCGTGCTTTTTTCCCCTCGCTCGCATCGTCTGCTTTGCGCTCCGCCATGACAGTAGTGTGACGTAAATATGCGACGCGCCGACGCACAAAAACGGCGTCGACGTATTTACGTAACCGATGACGTCGACTACGTCGACGCGTCGTTTCAGCCTTAGTTGATTGACATGTTTATTCTGTAAGCTAACTTCAATAGTTTGAAATTATTTTGTTTTGAACATGTTATCGTTATCACAAATAAAAAGATATACTGTACACAGAAATTATTTTTGATTTGATTTATTGCTTATGTAATAAAAGATTTACTTAAAATGTTATGTTTTGTGAGTTTTTTTTATGCTACGAACTGTACTTACCGGCGATGTAAACCGAAGGAGACATTTCCGTAATGAAAGCTGCAACACCCTTTTTAGATCCCATCATCACTGCAGCATTATCGGCAGCAAAGCAAACCAAATTCTGCCAAGGAATTTCGTTTGAGTCTATTTCTTCCGCGAGTATTTTGTAAATGTTTTCGCCTGTGGAAGCCGTATTGCATTCCCTCAAAGACAGAAGTACTGACAATACTTTTCCAATGTCATCATCGAAATATCGAGTGGGGTACAGTTTTACATCGTCATAATCGGTGTTGCCGTCAGTCGACATGCTAAATGGTTCCGTCTTCATGACATCGGCGATAGTTTTTGAGGATTCTGTTCCAAGACACTGAATAATGTTTGATGTTTTGGTTCGACCACATCCATATTTTTTGGCGATTTTCGAGTCGGGAAACATTTTCCGAAATAACTGTCCCATGTGATCAGCCAGTGCGATTGGAAGTCCATGCTCAATTATTGTCTCCGTAAATAAAACTTCGGCATTTATCACATCCAAAGAATCTGTTTGGGCGACGAAAAACGTTGAAAGTTTTCCACTTGTATCGCTAGCAACGGCATTAGACTTGTGTTTTTTTGTCCCAACGTGGTCTTTTACATCGCTAATTCCTCCGTGTCCGATCGAAAAATCTTGTCTGCACAAGGTGCAATTTGCGTAGTTTTCACCCTTTTTGGAACGGATAATTATTCCCGGATAGGCTTTTGAATATTCTTCACGGAATGACTGCCGTTTTCTTTTCGGTTTAAGACTCGTTTGCGATTTTTCTCCGGCTGATTCCATGATCATTCGCTCGTTTGGAAACCGACACCAGCAGATGACATGGCACCCCAAACCATCACTGATGGTGGAAACTTTACACTAGACTTCAGGCAACGTGGATCCTGTGCCTCTCCTGTCTTCCTCCAGACTCTGGGACCTCGATTTCCAAAGGAAATGCAAAATTTGCATGGTTGGGTGATGGTTTGGGGTGCCATGTCATCTGCTGGTGTCGGTCCACTCTGTTTCCTGAGATCCAGGGTCAACGCAGCCGTCTACCAGCAAGTTTTAGAGCACTTCATGCTTCCTGCTGCTGACCTGCTCTATGGAGATGGAGATTTCAAGTTCCAACAGGACTTGGCGCCTGCACACAGCGCAAAATCTACCCGTGCCTGGTTTACGGACCATGGTATTTCTGTTCTAAATTGGCCCGCCAACTCCCCTGACCTTAGCCCCATAGAAAATCTGTGGGGTATTGTGAAAAGGAAGATGCAGAATGCCAGACCCAAAAACGCAGAAGAGTTGAAGGCCACTATCAGAGCAACCTGGGCTCTCATAACACCTGAGCAGTGCCAGAAACTCATCGACTCCATGCCACGCCGCATTAACGCAGTAATTGAGGCAAAAGGAGCTCCAACCAAGTATTGAGTATTGTACATGCTCATATTTTTCATTTTCATACTTTTCAGTTGGCCAACATTTCTAAAAATCCCTTTTTTGTATTAGCCTTAAGTAATATTCTAATTTTGTGACACACGGAATTTGGGATTTTCATTTGTTGCCACTCCAAATCATCAAAATTAAATGAAATAAACATTTGAATGCATCAGTCTGTGTGCAATGAATAAATATAATGTACAAGTTACACCTTTTGAATGCAATTACTGAAATAAATCAAGTTTTTCAAAATATTCTAATTTACTGGCTTTTACCTGTATATGGTGTATCGTGGTACGGCATAAAAATATCGAGATATTAATAAAAGGCCATATCGCCCAGCCCTATGCAGAACATATCTGTCATTGAGCTTAATGTTTCTGTGCATTGTCCCTTCAAATAAAGACTAAACAAACAAACAAAAACTTCACATGTCACAATAGTGCAATTTCCCTTCTGTCCATGCAAGTGTCACACCATTTGTGTCAGACTGATCAAATCCCAACGGAAGATTGCATTATCTTGCAAAACCCTAACAACATGAATGCGTACCGAAAGGAGACATAGTGAGATACAAAGCACTGTTTATACCTAGTGGAGAGCGTTTGGGGGGTGTATTCCAATATGAGTATTGGAAAAATGCCTGGCTTAGGCCCCCCCTTTAATGAGGTCTGCCCTAAACATACACAGTGCTGCAACAAGGGGCGATGACATGGAAAAATACAGAGGCTGTTTTAGGCACTGCAGCTTACTTAATATAGGAAAAGGGACAGTGGCGGCAGGGTAATTCAATTCACTCCCTCTTCCAGGAAAATGGAAAAGTCACAACAGCACCGACATCAAGCATCTTCTTTTTTTTTTTTTTTACATTCAAACACACAACGGTAATCACGTCTGATACTGATGATGACCCAAATGTTTTTTTTTGGTCTCTCAGTATTTGATCTGTCATACATTGTCGTCCTTTTGTATATTTTTTACAAAGCTCTACGTGCCGGCATTGAGTGAGAGAGAAGTATCAGCATTTCACAGGCGTATAGGAGTTAAGAGATGCAGATAAACACGATCAAATGGCAGTGGCAGCCTTCATCAAGCGGACGCGCGAGATCACAGCGTGTTTGGCAGCCATTGGGAGCAGTCAGATGGAGTGTTAGAATAACCACGCGGATATTTGGCATGGACCATTCCTTTTTAGGGACCGCAATGTCCCTTTGGGACAGAGGACCCTATTGTATTTTGTGCGTTTTATTAGGGCCCGCATGGCCCATTGTATAAGGACTCCCAAGGAGTCCTTATGCAATGGGACATAAGGACCTATTGAATTTGTAAGGTTTTATTATTCTTTATTCTTCCGCCGCCACATTAAACTGTAATTTGACCCACTTAACATGCTTCAAAACTCACCATATTTGACCCACACATCAGGACCTGCGAAAATTGCCTTTTTTTTAAAAAAACGAACCACAAAACTCAAAATTGCGCTCTAGCGCCCCCTAGGGGAAAAAAAACTAGACTGCCTGTAACTCCCACTAGGAAGGTCGGAGAGACATGAAACAAAAACCTCTATGTAGGTCTGACTCAGACCTAGATTTTATAATGGTACATTCTCGGGCTAAAATCAACAGGAAGTTGGCAATTCCCCCTTCAATACAAAAAAGTACTAAAAACAGTCACTTTTGCCTCTTTGAGCTGTAATTTGACCCCCTTAACATGCTTCAAAACTCACCAAACTTAACACACACATCAGGACTGGCTAAAACTGTGATCTAATGAAAAAACCTAACCCCAATTCTAAAAATTGTGCTCTACAGCAATTTTTTAATAAAACGGACAAAAAACTGCTCCTCGGAAGAAACAAACTACAAAACTGCCTGTAACTCCCACTGGGAAGCTCGGAGAGACATGAAACAAAAACCTCTATGTAGGTCTCACTTAGACCTACATTTCATAAATTGACAACCCCCAGCAAAAATCTACAGGATGTTTGCTATTCCCCCTTCAAAACAATTTTTTTGTAAAAACCGGTCACCTTCCTTCAAAAACTATCTCCTCTGAGCGCGTTTGTCCTTTCGGCTTCAAACTAACACAGGAGAGAGATTTAACCCTTCTGATTAAAAGTTGGTGAAAGAGTTGTGATACCTGCTCCGGTTTTGATTTTATGACCCTTCAAAGACCCGCTGCACTGATGCTCCTGCGGTGCTGTTTTTTTAAGATGGCTGCTTAAAAGCAGGAAGCACCAACGTGCCCACACAATGCAGACAAGGTAGGTACACTAGACAAAAGTCTTGGGACACTTCAGACTAAAAGTAGACAAAAGTATTGGGACACTTAGGACTAGCACCTGCCAAATACGCGGGCCCGAACAACGCTGCTTGCAGCTTTAATTATTCTTTATTCTTCCGCCGCCACATTAAACTGTAATTTGACCCACTTAACATGCTTCAAAACTCACCATATTTGACCCACACATCAGGACCTGCGAAAATTGCCTTTTTTTTAAAAAAACGAACCACAAAACTCAAAATTGCGCTCTAGCGCCCCCTAGGAAAAAAAAAACTAGACTGCCTGTAACTCCCACTAGGAAGGTCGGAGAGACATGAAACAAAAACCTCTATGTAGGTCTGACTCAGACCTAGATTTTATAATAGTACATTCTCGGGCTAAAATCAACAGGAAGTTGGCAATTCCCCCTTCAAGACAAAAAAGTATTAAAAACAGTCATTTTTGCCTCTTTGAGCTGTAATTTGACCCCCTTAACATGCTTCAAAACTCACCAAACTGAACGCACACATCAGGACTGGCAAAAATTGCGATCTAATAAAAAAACCTAACCCCAAATCTCAAAATTGCGCTCTACCGCAATTTTTGAATAAAACGCAGAAAAAACTGCTTCTCGGAAGAAAAAAATGACAAAACTGCCTGTAACTCCCACTGGGAAGGTCGGAGAGACATGAAACAAAAACCTCTTTGTAGGTCTCACTTAGAACTGCATTTCATAAATTCAAAAATCAACAGGAAGTTTGCTATTCCCCCTTCAAAACAAAATTTTTGTAAAAACCGGTCACCTTTCTTCAAACATTATCTCCTCTGAGCGCGTTTGTCGTTTCAGCTTCAAACTAACACAGGAGAGAGATTGAACCTTTCTGATTAAAAGTTGGTGAAAGAGTTTTGATACCTGCTCCGGTTTTGATTTTCTGACCCTTCAAAGAACCGCTGCGATGATGCTGCTGCGCTGCTGTTTTTTTTAAGATGGCTGCTTAAAAGCAGGAAGCACCAACGTGCCCACACAATGCAGACAAGGTAGGTACACTAGACAAAAGTATTGGGACACTTGGGACTACAACTTGACAAAAGTATTGGGACACTTACGACTAAAAGTAGACAACAGTATTGGGAAACTTAGGACTACCAATGGACAAAAGTATTGGGACACTTACACTGGACAAAAGTATTGGGACACTTGGGACTAAAACTTGACAAAAGTATTGGGACACTTAGGACTAGCACCTGCCAAATACACGGGCCCGACCAATGCTGCTTGCAGCTTTAATTATTATTATTATTCCGCCGCCTCTTTGAGCTCTAATTTGACCCCCTTAACATGCTTCAAAACTCACCATATTTGACACACACATCAGGACTGGCAAAAATTGCCATTTAAAAAAAACAAAAAAAAACTAAAAATTACGCTCTAGCGCTTCCTCGGAAAAAACACAGACAGAACTGCTTGTAACTTCCGGTAGGAATGTCGTAGAGACATGAAACAAAAACGTCAATGTAGGTCTGATTTAGACCTAGATTTCATACATTAAAATCCTTCAGCAAAAATCAACAGAAAGCTGGCAATTGCCCCTTCAAAACAACACTTTAGTAAAAACAGTCATTTTTGCCTCTTTGAGCTATAATTTGACCCCCTTAACATGCTTCAAAACTCACCAAACTGGACACACACATCAGGACTGGGAAAAATTGCGATCTAATAAAAAAACACAACCCCAAAACTCAATATTTCGCTCTAGCGCCCCCTAGGAAAAAACACAGACACAACTGCTTGTAACTTCCGGCAAGAATGTCGTAGAGACATGAAACAAAAACCTCTATGTAGGTCTGATTTAGACCTAGATTTCATACATTAAAATCCTTCAGCAAAAATCAACAGGAAGTTGGAAATTCCCCCTTCAAAACAAAATTTTAGTAAAAACAGTCATTTTTGCCTCTTCGAGCTATAATTTGACCCCCTTAAAATGCTTCAAAACTCACCATATTTGACACACACATCAGGACTGGCAAAAATTGCCATTAAAAAAAAACAAAAAAAAAAAAACTCAAAATTACGCTCTAGCGCTTCCTCGGAAAAAACACAGACAGAACTGCTTGTAACTTCCGGTAGGAATGTCGTAGAGACATGAAACAAAAACGTCAATGTAGGTCTGATTTAGACCTAGATTTTATACATTAAAATCCTTCAGCAAAAATCAACAGAAAGCTGGCAATTCCCCCTTCAAAACAACACTTTAGTAAAAACAGTCATTTTTGCCTCTGAGCTATAATTTGACCCCCTTAACATGCTTCAAAACTCACCAAACTGGACACACACATCAGGACTGGGAAAAATTGCGATCTAATAAAAAAACACAACCCCAAAACTCAATATTTCGCTCTAGCGCCCCCTAGGAAAAAACACAGACACAACTGCTTGTAACTTCCGGCAAGAATGTCGTAGAGACATGAAACAAAAACCTCTATGTAGGTCTGATTTAGACCTAGATTTCATACATTAAAATCCTTCAGCAAAAATCAACAGGAAGTTGGAAATTCCCCCTTCAAAACAAAATTTTAGTAAAAACAGTCATTTTTGCCTCGTTGAGCTATAATTTGACCCCCTTAACATGCTTCAAAACTCACCAAACTGGACACACACATCAGGACTGGCAAAAATTGCGATCTAATAAAAAAACCCAACCCCAAAACTCATTATTTCGCTCTTGCGCCCCCTAGGAAAAAACACAGACACAACTGCTTGTAACTTCCGGCAAGAATGTCGTAGAGACATGAAACAAAAACCTCTATGTAGGTCTGATTCAGACCTAGATTTCATACATTAAAATCCTTCAGCAAAAATCAACAGGAAGTTGTAAATTCCCCCTTCAAAACAAAATTTTAGTAAAAACAGTCATTTTTGCCTCTTCGAGCTATAATTTGACCCCCTTAACATGCTTCAAAACTCACCAAACTGGACACACACATCAGGACTGGCAAAAATTGCGATCTAATAAAAAAACCCAACCCCAAAACTCAATATTTCGCTCTTGCGCCCCCTAGGAAGAAAACACAGACGCAACTACTCCTAGGAGGATAACGCAGACAAAACTGCCTGTAACTTCCAGTAGGAATGTCTTAGAGACATGAAACCTCTATGTAGGTCTTACTTAGACCTACATTTCATATATTGACAACCCCAAGCAAAAATCAACAGGAAGTTTGCAATTCCCCCTTCAAAACAAAAGTTTTGTAAAAACCGATCACCTTTTTTCAAACGTTATCTCCTCTGAGCGCGTTTGTCGTGTCGGCTTCAAACTAGCACAGGAGAGAGATTGAACCCTTCTGATTAAAAGTTGACCAAAGAGTTTTAATTACTGTTTCGGTTTGGATTTTATGTGCCGTCAAAGTCGGTCCCGTCCATCGCTGCTTGCAGCTTTAATTTTGAATTGAATTTGCCAACGATACTTTTGACAAAAAAACGACAGCCTTTATTTGAAAATCTAATTTGTTAAAGCCGTCAAAGATGTACAGACCTGCAACGTTTACGTTTTGTGTGCAGCAGCAGAGGAACGATGGAGGGAAAGTCCTCAGGACTTTAACAAGCAAACACGGCCAGAGTGTGAGTCACTCCTCCTCTGCAATCACATAGGTGCACGCATGCACACCCAGAGGCAAGAGATTTTAGGCAGGTCTGGACTGCCCCTTTTGCCTTCTGTGTGGAGTTTAATGTTTATAATAGTTGATTATAGGCAGCTCCTGTTGTGGAGGTTGCAAGCGAGCACTAACCTCAGAACATTAAGAGCAACAAAATCAGGCTTGATATTGTTTACACAGGAGAAAAAAACCTTATTTGGTGGGTTACACATCACTCACTATAAGACGTGTGGATGGATAGATGGATAGATAGATAGATAGATAGATAGATAGATAGATAGATAGATAGATAGATAGATAGATAGATAGATAAAAAACACTATTTTTCCATAACAAATCAGTAAATTACATCAGCCACAAACATGTTTTCTATAAACTTAGAACAGCATAACAAGCTTCTTTTCAGCACAAACCGGAACACAAAATCCCCTTCAGCCCCCGACCAAAATAATACAAGTCTGTAAATTTACCATCATACTATAAAAAGGAAATTCCACTTGTATCTGGGCTTTCACAAAATCCTTAACTGTTTTTGATCACATCGAGGTTGCTACCCTTCTCCATTTGCGTCTTCCTTGTGATCCAAATTGCCAATTTGGCCGAACCGAATCAAAAAGTTGACCAAAAGGGGTGTATTTTGACCCCCAAAAAAAAACAATTGCAGAGAAAAATAGCACACATAGTCCCTGGAACCATTACATTCCTCCAGGTAATTCCAAAATAGTATAGTGCACCAATAGATAGATATTTATAATAATAAAAACTCCAGTTATTCCTTCTGGTAATTCCAAAAGGGTCTTGTGCACAAATAGATAGATAATTATTCTAATTAAAAAAAAACTACAATTATTACTACAGGTAAGACCAAAACAGTCTGGCACACTAACAGATAGATATCTCATTAAAATTACAAAAAAATTATTCCTGCAGCTAAATCCAAAACAGAAAGACAGATATTTATATTAATTTAAAAAACTGTAATTATTCCAGCGGGTATTCCAAAATAGCCTTGTGCACAAATAGATAGATGTAATTTTTATTTTATTCTTAAACTGTAATTATTACTCCAGGCAAGACCAAGTCTGGTTGGTGCACTAACAGATAGATATCTCATTATCCATGC